>NW_024583651.1:47980-56089 GCF_018398535.1 Haplochromis burtoni
ATTAAGAACGACTGTAGAATTTTCTTTTCCACAGTTTTATTTGATGCTTAATTATTGAGCCACTGTTTTATTGTTGATGTTGCTTTTGATCCTAGCACTGCTCGGCTTTGTTTTAAATTGATGTGTCAAGTGTATTTATAATTTATCCTCAGGCTTTGACTTTTTTCCCCTGTGTCTATTGATTTTATATTCTTTGTTCATTGCATGTTTTTTTTTTTTTGCAAATAAACTTGCAAGTCTGGTTTTTAAAGTGCTATGCATTTTCCCATTTTACATCCTCACTACTTACTCAGCACACTGCGAGTCTTAGTGACTTGCATAGTAATCTCTTTAAACGATTATTTATTAATTCACTCATTTATTTGTTCTAGACTGTTAACAGCTCAGCCATTCTTCAGCAAGATCTACACTGATGTTGGAAACTTACTCCAAATCTATGCCATACATTTTTTTTTTTATGAACCATATTCATCGCAACTCTGTTTTTTAAACCTTTTATGCTTTAAGCTGAATTTATATTAACTCAATTTTACAATCAGCCAGTTAAGAATATCTGGTTTCTTAAAAGATTCAAGATTCTTTATTTGTCACATGCATAGTTATATGAGTACAACACGCAGTGAAATGAAATGTTTCCTGAAATGCTCTTCAACTATGCATAAAGAGGACATTATATACAGTAAGTAGTGAATTATATACATTAAGTTCTGGTTTAGGACTCGGATGGCCTGAGGGTAGAAGCTCCTCTTGAGCCTCCCCGTTTTTGCTCGGATGGTGCAGACGGAATCTTCTGCCTGATTGCAGAAGTTGGAACAGTTTGTTGCTGGGATGGGATGGGTCCTTTAATATCTGAACTGCTCTGGACCAACATCTCCTGGTGTAAATGTCTTGTAGGGATGGGACAGCATTGCCGCATTGATCACTCTCTGAAGAACTTTTTGGTCCTTAACACAGCTATTCACATACCAGGATGTGATCGTCTGTGTGAGGATGCTCTCCACAGTACCTGCATAGAAAATCCTGTGGATCACTGGAGAGACCCCGAACTTCCTCAGTTGTCAAAGATGGTACAGGCGCTGCCTAGCCTTTTTGGACTGGACCTGAAAGGTAATGGAGAAATGGTAAATGGTAAATGGCCTGTATTTGTATAGCGCTTTACTAGTCCCTAGGGACCCCAAAGCGCTTTACACAGTCATCCACCCATTCACACACACACTGGTGATGGTAAGCTACATTGTAGCCACAGCCACCCTGGGGCGCACTGACAGAGGCGAGGCTGCCGGACACTGGCGCCACCGGGCCCTCTGACCACCACCAGTAGGCAACGGGTGAAGTGTCTTGCCCAAGGACACAACGACCGAGACTGTCCAAGCCGGGGCTCGAACCAGCAACCTTCCGATTACAAGGCGAACTCCCAACTCTTGAGCCACGATCGAGAAGATGAGAGTTCTGTAAGTTAGGTACATGTAAACAGTTGTGCCTGAAACAAGTGACTACAAGGCTTTAGTAAACGAGAAGCAGCTATACTCCCCGTGTGTGGTTCAGTGATTCCATTTTTGTTTTTTGAAGATGCAACATTATTTTGGCGATGAGGACATTTAGGGGGAAGGAAGTGGGCAATCGGACACACACACAAAAAAAGAACAAAGTGATGGGAGTCAGCTACAGATTTCGCTAGCTTTCAATGAATGCAAGAGTTTTCCACTGAAAATAGAAGGCAGTAATTTGAAGCGGAAAATGGCTATAATTGGCATGGTAGTAGCGTTCGATCCAAAGAATCAGACTTGGGATGAGCATATGGAAATACTCAAGCAGTTTTTCACAGCTAACTGGATCAAGCAGAAAAGCAAAGAGCTATATTAATAAGTGTCATCGGAGCAGCGACCTACAGCTTGATGTGAAACCTTCTCAGCCTGGCCAAGCTGAAAGACAAAACCTTCCAAGAGCTGGTACTTCTGAAGAAAAATCCCTTTGATCCAGAGCCCAGTGAAACTGTGCAAAGGTATAAATTCGACGATCGCTTCCGCAAGCCATATGAAACTGTCATAGAATATGTAGCGGAGCTGCGTCACCTGGCACAAGATTGTAACTGTGGCAACACATGTTGAGAGATAGGATTGTCTGCAGAATTAGGGATGATTGAATTCAGAGTGTCTCTTGGCATAGAGATGCAAATATGCGGCTTTTCAGGGGTCTTGTCTTGACGAAGTTTACCATGCAGACAACATCATCCAACACAGGAGCTAGGTCTGCTGGTAAAGTCTTGGTAACGAGTGCCTCATGCTGCAGAAAACAGTACGTAACAATAACATCTGGGTGTACCGCTTTCACTCTGCTAACGAAACCTTTGGTGCACCCAACCACAGTTGCTGCTCCATCAATGCAGACACTCAGTTTTTCCACTTAATTCCTCCTTGTTCAAGATATTCAGGTGTAACCCAAAAACTTTCCTCTCCTGTTGTTTTTTCTGGTAGTACCTTGCAAAATAGAAAGTCTTCTCTGATAGAGTCTCCATCCACAAAACACACATTGGCCAAGAGTTGGAAATGTCCACTTATGTCCGTAGACTCAACAAGTTGCACCGCAAACTTCTCCAAAACCAAACTTTCAATGTCTGCAGACATGTCATCGATACGTCTGGCAATTGTGTTATCTGAGAGCGGGACTCTGGCTATTTCTTTAACTGCATCAGGGTCAAGCATCTCATTCACAATTGCTTTGCAGGTAGGTAGGATTAAAGTCTCTGCTACTGTGTGTCGTTTTTTGGATTTGGCTATAAGTTCAGCTACTAAGTAGCTAGCTTTGAGAGCTCTTTCAGACACCTTTGTGTTTTTTTCTCATTAAAGTTAGCCATTTCTCAGTGTCTTCACACAGGCGAACAAAATAGTCTGTGTTCTTCTTTTGAAGTGGGGAATGTTTTGTGTGGAGATAACGTTAAAGCTTGCATGGGACCATTACACTGTTTGAGAGCTTTTCCTCACACACCAAACATAACGCAGTCGGTGCAGTCAGATCTCCAGTGAAAGTAAATCAAAACGAAAGATAACTTTTGCTGTATTGCTTCAAGCTCACCGATTTAGCTTTCTTGTGACTACCACTCATACTAGGCTCTTCTGAGTTACAAATTTTGTCCAGGGCCCAGTTTGGAGTTTGCAGGATTTTTTTTCAAATATTTATCCATCTTTGTTGTACGTCTTGCAACTGCCAGGTACCACACCCATCACTATTTCTATTGTCTTAACTTAACAAGGTCATATTGTGCTACTCACTGTCACCCACTGGCATGAAAGAGTAATTACTCTACCAGTCACTGCATTGAAAGCACAGATGCCCAACAACAATTTTATTATTTGCAGTGTTATGTGCGTGTGTTGTTTGTTTGTTTCTGAATGAATGTATGGGGGCTCGGCTGTGACTGGTGGACGGAAGGAACGGCTTGATGTAACTGGCTCCCGTTGTGGATGTAATCCATAAAAGGACGACAGAAGAGCCGCGGTGTGTGGGGTGTGGAAAACTTCCCGTGCACTTCCCTCAGGTCCAGACGGAGCAGCCGCAGCCATAGCTAATTAGTTAAATTCGGGAATGTGTGTGAAGTGTGGAGCAAGTAGGGTGAGCTGCCAATTATTTTGGGAAGCTTTATTTTCTCCTGTGTTGTTAGACCAGGGAGGTCAGACTGTGTCATTTCTTTTGTTGTTTTCTTGAAGAGGTCAAAGGGGAACCGAAGTTTAGGTTGGGTTTTGTTTGTTGTGTTGGCCTGAAATCATACACTCCCACTATCGTTGTACTGAGTGCCATTGCTGTAAATAAATTATTGTTAAAAGCCCGATGATGCTGCTGTGTCTGTTTGGGCATGGGAAGTCACGGGACACCCCGCTCTCGTTACGGTCATTCCGAGCCAGATCGTAACATGATTTGGGGGCTCATCCGTTTTGTCTCGTTTTTTGGCTGGTTTTGTGGTCTGTAGTTTGTTCGGTCAGCCTATCTTTCATGCGTGTGGAGGGGAAGTGAAGGATGAATGTTTGAGGATGGAGTTTTCTTTAGATGATTTTGTTACCTTGCCTTCCTGGGATAAGATAGAGCAGATCGGACGGTCCACTCTGTGTTGATCTGCCTGCAGCAAGACTGCCCCCGCTGCAGTTGCGCTGGCGTCAACCTCCAACTTAAAAGGAGATACAAAGTTAGGTGCTGCTAAAACTGGGGCACTGCACAATAAAGTCTTCACTGACTTAAAAGCAGTTTGGCACACCGTAGTCCATATGAAGGGTTTGGTCGGGCTGACCAGGTCAGTCAGGGGAGCGACTACGGAGGTAAAATTTTTACAGAAACCTCGGTAGTAGCCACACATTCCTAAGAAGCGGCGTAACGCCCTCCTTGTTTGTGGAATCTGAAACAAAATAATACCCTCTACCTTCGCGGTCACGGGGCACACTCGCCCTTGACCCACCTGCTTTCCAAGGTAGGTGATGGTTGCTTTTCGAACTCACATTTGGTCATATTTACGGTGAGCAATGTTTCCTCAAAACATTTAAAAACAGTTAAGAGGGTTTGGAGATGATCACTCCAGGAAGCAGAATAGATGACCACATCATCTAAGTAGGCATCACAGTTAGGTACTCCGACCAAAACCTTAGGCATCAGGCGCTGAAATCTGGCACATTACGCAAGCCAAAGGACATCACTGTATACTGAAGGAAGTGATCAGGGTAATGAATGTTGAGATCTCAGACGCTCTAGCAGTTAAAAGAACCTGCCAGTCTCCCTTTCATCAATCCAATTTGGTCACATAAGTAGCGGATCCAACCTGATCAACACAGTCATCCATCCAAGGTAATGGGAAAGAGTCGGCTTTAGTGGCCGCATTTACCTTTCGATAATCTGTACAGAATCGAGGAGTATTGTCAGACTTTGGCACTAACACACATGGAGAGCTCCATGCGCTAGCACTTGGAACGGCTAAGCCGTGCTCTCGGAGAGAATTGACTTCTCTCTGCATTATTTCCCTTTGCGTCATCACTCCCAGATAATCCATTATCCGATGGTTTGTAAGCGGGGAGGATGGCAACAGCGCACACCGGAGGCGCTGTTGTATTTTGTTCAAGTGGATAGAACAGTTTCAATATATTCACATTACAAACTCTGGTTTTTCGCTGCCGAGCTAGAGTGCGAATCACATAGTTGTTATTGTCGAGTTTACGTTCAACACTGTAAGGACCAGCAAACTGCGTTAGTAAACTGGACACCACCACAGGCAATGACATGAACACTTTGGCCCCTGGTTGAAAACTTCTATCCACAGATTTTTTGTGAAATCGAGATTTCATTTTAGTTTGCACTTGCTTCAGGTTTTCCCCGGCTATTTGCCACGCTAGCCGATGTCTATCTTGAAGCTGACTCACGTAGTTAAGAACACTACACTGCTCGTCCGGGGTCTCCGCCAGTTTTCCCTCAGAAGTCGGAGAGGGCCTCGGACCACATGTCCGAAAACAGCGGGACTGCTGTTTAGCCTCTCTAATGGCAAACAACAATAGGGGCAACCCCCATCCCACTCTTTACCAGACTCTAAACAGACTCTTACTTATGTAACATAACTTTGAGAGTTTGGTGGAACCTTTCCAAAGCACCTTGACTCTCGGGGTAATATGGGATAGATGTAACATGCTTGGCATGTAGTTCTTTAACAACCTGTGCAAAGACTTTAGACAGGTTCACCCATTACTGGAATAGGAGATAATGGCACAGGCAGAATGGGCTTATTGGGTTTGCCCACCAACTTGCAGGTGGCACAAGACCAACAGTAATCAGCTACATGTTAAATCAGGCCAAAAGAAGTTGTGCAGCACTCGGTAATAAGTTTTATTTATTCCGAGATGCCCAGCCATGCCGGCGTCATGTGCTAAGCTTAGCACCTGATCACGATGCTGGGATGGTACCACCACCTGTGTAACACTCAATGTTTCATGCTGATCTGAGGACCACCGCCTCATTAACACGCCATCCTGCAGGAAAAAATGAGGAAGGATGCTTTCCCCAGCAGTGACAGCGGCTGCAAAACAGGAACTCAAAGACTTGTCATTTTTCTGAGCGCTTACCAAAGCTTCTTTATTCACATCTCCGCCCAATTCCGGCATTAGATTTATCAAACTGCGTTCCTGTTTCATACGGTCTTTCTCCCCTACAAAGGGCTTTTGCTCCATAGCCACAAACGTATCTGCGATACTAACGACATCAGCAAATGTGTGCACCCGCGTAACAGTGCAAACGGGAAACACTGTCGCTTTCAGATCAATAACATCTGAGGTGGTAGCAACAGGGGTATCCATCACTTCAGGCGGTGGAAAAACTTTCCCTCCGGCCTAATCATTGCCCAAAATAAACGACACACCTTTAAACGGCAACTGTTGTCTTACGGCGACATACCCGGTGGAGTGGTGCACAAAGAACACTCATTTCAATTCCCCACCACACATCTGTGTGGTAGGCGGTTTTATCCGACAGTGGCAACACATCATCTAACATAAAAGACTGATGTGCCCCGGTGTCTCGGAGAATAGTGATAGGAACCCTGTCCTTCTCTTCTCCTGTCACCGAAACGAAGCCTTGGGAAAGGAATGTTTTAAAACGTGACTCTACCTCCATCTCTGGGTTACACCCCTGTGTTCGATCAGGACATATAGGTGGGGAAACTACTTTAATGAGCCCCACGGGTCCCTTAGACCCTCTGCGCTGCTCTTTCTTCCACAGCGCAGGACAACGGGCAATCAGGTGACCAGACTCATGGCAATAAAAACATTCCCGCCTTCAGTTTCCTCCTGTCTCGCCTTTCGGGCCTGTTTAGGAGGTTTTATTCTCTTTTCCTGCCTTCCCCTCACTTCTCGTGCTACCCCAGCTGGGAAAATGGTTTTATGTGTGAGGGGAAATTCGTCCGCTAAATCTGCTGCTTTCGCCAGGGACGTCACCTTCTGTTCATTTAAATAAACAAATAACTGATCAGGGAGACGCTTTTTAAATTATTCTCCAAAAAGCACTTCCTTTAATCCCTCAATATCCTTCACTTTGCTTGCTTGCATCCAGCGTTCAAAGAAGTGACGTTTCTCACGGGCAAATTCCACAAAAATTTGATCAGCGGTCTTTTCACTTTTACAAAATTTCTGACGGTAAGCCTCAGGGACTAGTTCATACGTGTGCAGAATGGATTTTTTCACAATATCATATTGGAGGCTGTCGTTAACGGAAAGGCTAGTACATACTTCTGGAGCCTTGCCGATTAACTTACACTGTAGCAGCGCCCAAAACTCCTTAGGCCAATTCAATGTGGCTGCTATACGCTCAAAAGCGCTGAAATAAGAATCAACCTCAGCCTCTCGAAACGGAGGGACTAGTGTAACATGCTTGGTGATGTCAAAGCCTGTTGAAGTAACTGTGTCTGTTTGGGCAAAGTAATTATTAAATTGCATTTTTTATTTAATTGAAATGAAATAATTTCCCATGGCACACCTAACGATCTCTCACGGCACACCTATGTGCAGCGGCACAGTGGTTGGGAAACACTGGTTTATTGGTCTGAGTATGGAAGACTATTGATGTTTGTTTATGGTTAAGTGCGGGCAAGTGCTGGTTGTAAAACATTATTGTCTACTGGACTTAAGTTCTAATGGAGATTGGCCATTTGATTGAACACTTTTTTTGAAAGCAGTATCCTTTAAGCTTGTGTGTAGAGTGGTTAAAACAGATAATATAATTTAAGCATACACAAGTGAATATTGTACTACAAAGCTTTTACACTGCTATTGATGTGTTTGTAGTTGTGATAGAAATGAATGTTTTATTTTTATTTAATGAAAGAAATGTTTAAATTAGGGCAGGAGATTTTAATAAGGGTTTGACTGCTCACAATATTCACAGATGTGTGATAACAAACATGGTTTTGTATCTTTTGGTTTGTATTTAAAGGTTTTCCACCTGTTTTTTATGACTGTATTAATTGATCATTATTATTATTATTAGTAGTAGTAGTAGTAGTATCATTATAAACTTCGCGGTGAGGTACAGTGTCTACTGTAATTTTACAATAACACAGGTCTGCAAAAAATAAATAAATACATTTTTGCT
>NW_024583652.1:0-1560 GCF_018398535.1 Haplochromis burtoni
CTGTTATTACACTCTTACACTGGACTTATCAGAACTAAACTGTCACGTATGCAGGTACACAGCCTTTGCAATCAGTTCCCTCAGGCAGACTATGTGTCTGTGTTGTGACCTTAGCGCCTGACCCCCCTCTACGTCCTCTGTTACCAGGCAAACTTCAATGCAGGAGGCTGCTGAATGCACACAGGCAATATGTAGTAAATTATATGATAAACATGTAGGCCACCTTTCAATAGCTGAACTTTGCTCCATTGATTGGCCAGACATCGCGCTGCCCGTAGCTTCAAACCATTATTAATAATTAACTTGGCCGAGCTTCAACCCTTTAATTATGCAATATGTGTATAACATGATTACAGTTGCACCTGCAATGAAAGATTATGTGCTCATGCTAACACCTGAAATACAGACTTCAATATAACCTCACCAGTTTCAAGAAATGTGTCAATGGAATGACAACAATGATAAATCATAAATGACACAACAGTAATAATAAGGATCATGAATAGTAACACAGATTATGAATGTAAAATAATATTTCATCTCGACACTATGAAATGATATTTCATAGTGTCGAGATGAAATATTATTTGTCATTAGGGTCATAGGGTCATTAACATGCTATATGTTAATGACCCTATGCATATTCATGTAACCACAATAAAAGGAGTGCTATGGGGAACCTGGCTGAGAGTCTGACGGAGGTCAAGTGGTGGAACGACACTTGACTCCAGGCAGGTCTCCCTCATGCATGAGTAACATGATGAACTTTTCCTACTTGGTGTTCAATGCTTTTGCTGTGTAATTATATCGTCCTCAACGTTCCAGCGAATAGGTTCAAGCTACAAACCTATCATTAATTGGTCCTTCGAGAGCCGGAGCCCTGGAGTCGACATTCACCGAGGAGAGAAGAGACACGCTGAAAGACTGACGCCAGCCAGGAAGTTCCTGTGGATTAACTGTCTGTCTTTTCTCCTCGATGAATGACGATCGGCGGGATCCGAGGCTGATATTACATGCTAAGCAACACCAAGTAAGTCCCTAGAGCCCGACTCTATAACCGTGTGGTTGTGCAGTCTCCGCCACTTTGTGAGGCGTTGAGAAGTTCGCTACTTTGTGGAGCGATAAGTGAGTTTTTCACTGCTTTGTGGAGCGATAACTGAGTTCCTCGCTACTTTGTGGAGCGAGAGGTGAGTTCCTCACTGCTTTGTGGAGCGAGAGGTGAGTTCCTCTCTGCTTTGTGGAGCGAGAGGTTCCTCGCTGCTTTGTGGAGCGAGAGGTGAGTTCTCCGTCACTTTGTGGAACGTTGAGAAGTTCCGCGGGGTCCAGAATGTGCTGGACAATAGGCCTATTTTGTGTTGTTGTTGTTGTGTTTGAGTTTGTTTGTGTGAGTGGGTGCGGAGCAGAACACGTGGTCTGTGACACCGGCTGTTGTTGTTATTGAAGGAAATCTCCGTCCCGGGTTTCTCCGTGGATCGGGTTTCCTCCGAGGCGTGAGCACCGATAAGCAGAGTTTTGTCCTTTCCTTATAAGATTCCTAATTATTCAAAGTAACGCTCAGGT
>NW_024583652.1:2977-9726 GCF_018398535.1 Haplochromis burtoni
ACTGAATACTTACTAACATATGCCTGTATATAAGAAAACATATCTCTATCTTCTGTCCTGTCAATACTCGCTGATAACCATGTTTCGGTACAGCGTGCTCCTGGAAAGTCAGAAAAAAAATGTATAGTTTTGCGCGTCATAATTTATGTTTTTAAGCTTTGGTCGGTGTATGCATGTCATCGAGATATTTGGGTGATGGCGCGTCTGTTTTGGGGGCGAAAGAGGTTCAGTGCGGTCTTCGGGGCGCTGCATTGGGTTGCAGGGGTGGGTAATGTTGTCAATCATGCTAACATCCTCACTAGAGACTTCTCCTGTGTATATTAATAAACAATCTAAAGGACTTAGTTCTACTCGCACCGCTCCAATCAGGGTTGCTGTTAAGGGCCCCTTTTTATCATTTTTGAATAGCATCTTTGTTAAGGGAAAACCTGAAATTGGGTATCCCACTATAACCTGTTCTGGGTTACCCTTTGAACAGACATAACAGTTACTGTTTCCTAAGTCACGAGCGGCTATTCTGGCATTTTCATACCAGGCGTTAGCTCCTGCTCTAGGGGGTGCATAAACTGGTTTATTAGTGGCGTCTATGTTGTCATTTACTGATTTTAGGGAACGTGAGGAGTGCATTAAGTAGGTGTCTTGCAAAATAGAGCATGAGGTATCGTCAGCAAAATATGACCTGCAGAAATGTGAACATGGTTGCAGTTTACAATACAAAATAGCAAAGAAAAATCCTAAGGTTAATGCGATGGATATGATAAATAACCTAAATATATAAGAAAATATCTAAGAAAAACAACACAGTTCTTCAGTCGTCTCCTGGCCTGGTCCCAGGTTCGAGAGACATTGCGCCGTGTGATGACAATGGGCATTTCATTTTCTCCATTATCAGGATGGAATGAGTCTAGCTTTATCAGGTTAGACATCATGTGGTACTTTTGGCTTTCTATTCCTGCTGGATGTTCGAGTACCTTGCTGTGGCTCTTTCAGACGTTGTGTGTTAATCAGTGATTGCGTGTGTGTAGGTGGATTGGATCCGGGCGCTGGCTCGCCGGAGATGTCATCTACCCGTGTGTATTTATTTGTTCTGGTTCCCGGCGCTGGCCCGCCTGAGTAGTCGTCTGCTTGATCCGACGCCTGAGGTGGTCTGATTGGGCTGATCTTAACCCTGCTGGCGTGTATCCACTGAGGTTGTCCGTCCGTAAGGATGCTGGTTCTCGTCACTGCCAGTACAGTCTGGGGGCTGGAAAACGCGGCCTCCCCGAGTGTCCTTGGTTTTAGCGAGTGAGTATGGACTGCTTTGGTCCTTTTCACACCAAACAAGGTCGCAAAGATCAAAAACGGTACGGCCTCCTCTTCACATGTTTTTGCTCAAGGGCAGTGCATATAGAGATGTTGGAGGATTTGACGACTGACGCGTTCATCAATGCTTTGCGCTGCTTCATTGCCCTTCGTGGAGCTGTTAGGCACATTAGGTCCGATCAGGGAACTAACTTTATGGGGGCAAGAAACGAGATGGCAAAGGCTCTGAAAGAACTTGATAAGGAAAGAGTGACTGCATACCTAGCAGAAAATCAGTGCGACTTCCAGATGAATACGCCCCACTCTAGTCATGCTGGAGGCGCATGGGAGCGTCAAATCCGGACAGTGAGAAGCGTACTGAGCACGGTCCTTGCCTGCAGTGTGGGAAGGTTGGATGATGCTTCATTGAGGACATTCCTTTATGAAGCTATGTGCATCGTGAATAACCGCCCACTCACTGTTGATAACATCAATGACCCCAAAAGCTTGGAGCCACTCACACCGAACCACTTGATCACCATGAAATCCTCAGTCCCACTTCCACCTCCAGGTAAATTTGTCAAGGAGGACCTGTATGCTAAGAAACGGTGGAGAAGGGTCCAGTATCTGACTGAGCAATTTTGGCACAGATGGAGAAAGGAATACCTGGCCAATATTGCTCTGAGACAGCGATGGCATACACCAAGACGTAATGTGGAGGTGGGTGACATTGTGATTCTCAAAGAGGAAGATGTTCCTCGCAATGAATGGAAACTTGCTAGGGTTGTGGAAGCACATGAGGATGATGATGGACTTGTACGGAAGGTGACAATCCAGACTGGTGATCGGAAGTTAGGAAAGGGAGGCGAACGCCTCGTCCAACCCTCAATCATTCAGAGACCCATTCAGAAATTAGTGGTCCTGGTGAAAAACAGCTAAAATGGGGAAAATGTCATTCATTGATTAGATTTCCCTTCTAAAATAGAAGTTGTCATTATGCTGTACTTCATGCACATGTTATGGAGATGTAAAATCTACTGTTCATATTGTTGAATTCATTTGTTGAGAAAAGAATATTGTTTATGTCAATGCAAGAATGTTTAAAACAACAACATGGTGCTTGGGAATTACCATTGATATAATGAGCAATGCAAGTGTATTTACGTTCACAATTGTAATAATCAAAGGTAATTGGTGGGAGTGTAGCTGACGCTGAAATGTTTGTGTGGGTTGCCATGACAACACCAAAGTGAATCTGAGATCGTTATTGTTTTCTATTTGTTTTCTTTATTTGCTTCTCATGCTTGTGTACATTTGCAGTAGGAAAAGATAATCTATGAATCCAGTGATATATCCTTCTTATAAGAAATGTTTCTGTTAAAATATTATTGTGAAGTAGTCACTTCCTGTGAGTTGCGGGAACCGGAAGTTGTGCGCGGGAGAGACAAGACAGAACGGTAACACGGCGGACTTTTCGGAATGTACAACTTTTCTACTGCTGGTTTTACAAGGCGTACACGGTAAAAATCATTATGCTGTTATTTGTTTAACACTTGTGCACTTTGTGAAAGGAAATAAGTGGCTGAGATGAATATCATATGTGCTTGCAAAGAAAAGCGTCTGGACTTCTTTAAGTTGCTTGAAGACGTTTCACCTCTCATCCGAGAAGCTTCTTCAGTTCTAAGGTCAAATGGTGGAGAGTCCCAGATATAAACCTAGTGGGAGTAACCCCCCACAGAGGGACAAAAGGACCCCCTGATGATCCTCTAATCGCCTGAGCCAAGGTGTGAAACTGGGTGTGGGTCCCAATCAGCCAGAGTTTCGGGTGTGTTCATTGTGAAACCTGGCCCCACCTTATCATGCGAATTCCTGAGGTCAGATGGCCCAGGATGTGAGTGGGCGTTAAGGCGTCTGGGAAGGGATCTCAAAACTGGATTATAGATCTATAATCCAGTTTTGAGATCCCTTCCATTCAAATGAATTGAAAGCGCAAGAAACGCACTGTCTTGACGAAATAAAGCGTTTTTGTACAACTTCATATAAATAGCTGTAACTTTTGATAGAAGACTCGGATACACATGTTTATGGCTTTATCTTATAGAACTCAAGGTCCCCGTGCTGGGAAACAGGTTTTGCAGCTGTTTGAGCTAAGATTTCCAAGTTATTCACATAATGAAAACCTATACTTTGTTTCGGTCGAGTTCCCCATTCAAAATGCATGTAACAGTGAGAAACGCACTGTCTTGGCGAAAGAAAGCGTTTTTGTACAACTTGTGGTGAAATGTAGACGGCCTCAGTCAGTAGCACAGGCCCTGTTTTAATGTGGATGGCCTCATCTAACAACAATGGCATCACAGGGAGCACTGGCCGTGGTGAAATGTGGATGCATCAGCAACTAGCAGAGGCCCTTGTGTATTGTGGATCGCATCAGCTATCAACACAAACCCTGGTGAAATGTGAATGGTATCAGCCAGCAGCACAGACCTTGGTGTAATGTGGATGGCATCAGCCAGCAACGCAGGCTCTGGTGAAATGTAGATGGCCTGAGCCAACAGCACATGTCCTGGTTAAATTTAGCTGGCCTCAAAGGAAGCAATGGCCCTGCTGTAATGTGGATGGTATAAGCCAGCATCACAGGCCCTGGTGTGGTGATGATGGCATAAGCAAGTAGCAAAGGCACTTGTGTATTGTGAATGGAATTAGCCAATAGCACAGGCCCTGGTGTGGTGAAGATGGCCTCACAGGGAACACTGGCCGTGGTGAAATGTGGATGCATCAGCAACTAGCAGAGGCCCTTGTGTTGGCCTCAGCCAGCAACAGAGGCCCTGGTGAAATGTAGTTTGCCTCAGCCATGAACACACGCCCTGGTGAAATGTAGATGGCCTCAGTCAGTAGCACAAGTCCTGTTTTAATGTGGATGGCCTCATCTAACAACACTGTCCCTGGTGAAATATGGATGGTATTGGTCAGCACCACACACCCTGGTGTAATGTGAATGGCCTTAGCCAACACCACTGCCCTTGGTGAAATGTACATATATGGTCAGCACCACAGGCCCTGGTGAAATGTGGATGTATCGGCAAGCACCACAGGCCCTTGTGAAATGTGGATGGCCTCAGCCAACAGTACAGGCCCTGGTGTGGTGAATATGGCCTCACAGGAAGCACTGTCCCTGTTGTAATGTGTATGGCCTAAGCCCTGGTGAAATGTGGATAGTATTGGCTAGAGATGGACCGATCCGATATTACGTATCGGTATCGGTCCGATACTGACCTAAATTACTGGATCGGATATCGGAGAAAAATAAAAAATGTAATCCGATCCATTAAATATCACGAAAGCACCTCACAAAACTTGCAACACGCCGTAACTCACCTCAGAACGTTAGCACGTTGGAGCAGTATGCATCACGTGATAGAGCGGCTGTGGCATGCGGGACCTGTCGGTGGTCTGGATAGCATTTGGAGCTTCGCTAGCAACCCGGCATTTCATCTCCGACAAAGTTATCCCCGAGAGAAGTAAAGCAAGTGTGTAAGTCCATCTCTGAATGTTTGTAAAGCATTCCTGCGTTAAGCTTAACAAGCGACTGCCTCTTCTTGCTGCTACTTCAATCATGAAACTGCTTAATGATCAGCTGATCGGCTTTTCTGTCGCGAGTCCGTCTCTCTTGTTTGTTTTTGGCCCACTTTGCACCAGAAAGAGGAAACCAGCGGCTGAACAACAGCAGCACGTTTAAGCTTGATAAGCTGTTGTTAGAATTTATTTAATATTACTTTCTACACCAGGATCTTTTTCTACGTAGCTGACGGCTGGTAACTGTGCAGGGGCGGATCTAGCAAAGTTTAGCCAGGGGGGCCGATAGGGCATTAACAGGGAAAAGGGGGCACAAAGACATACTTTTCTTTCTTATTCTCATTTAAAATGTCTAGCTTTTAATAAATAATTATCTGACACCCAAAGTTTTAATTTGATGTAAAATGAATAGAAGTCAATTACTGTATATAGTGACTATTAAGTCTAATATATATACCCTAGTAAGCTATAGTACTTTTTCCTTTGGGAAGGTACCATCTGTGCAGTCTGCAATTTTGTTGAAGAAAGATGTTGAATCTATTTAATATTTCTTGAAAAATAATTGATTTCTGTGCATTTTTTTTCACACTGCATCAAATTAAGGTTGATTACGTCGATTAAGCATCATGAGGTGGAGCGTGAGGGGTGGTTCCCTATTTTTTATTTATTTATTTTTGTTGTTGCTGGGAGTTGGAACCCTATTAGTTAGGTTGCTTAATATTTACGCTAAGTACTCTTTAAAATACCAGAATAGGGAGGATGGTGTAGGTTTAAGTTTATTAGATTGATCAGTATTGCTGAACTATGAAATATTTTTTTTTGCATACAGGTATAACAGAATAGCTTTAGTGTAGTTGTTGTTTTAAACTTGAGTATGAACTTATACAAAATGCAGCAAGATATTTTTAAAAAACACTATATCGGATTCATATCGGTATCGGCAGATATCCAAATTTATGATATCGGTATCGGTATCGGACATAAAAAAGTGGTATCGTGCCATCTCTAGTATTGGCCAGCACCAGAGGCCCTGGTGTAATGTGAATGCCCTCAGCCAAAACCACTTGCCCTGGGGCCTGGAGCCTGGGGCTTGCTCGGGCCACTTCGGAGGTGGGGTGCCCCCGGCCTCTCGGCCTGGGGCTCAGTCACTCAGGCACGGCTGGCTGCCGGCGGAGCTCACGGGCGCGTCACTGCAACTCCACCTGGCTTCTGCTCCGCCGCTGCTGAGTGAGCCCTCATCTGGGACTCTCCTCAGCTCTTTCTGGGACAGTGGTGCGGCTGCCCCTCTGTTGGTCTTCCTTGGTCTCTTGTGTTCTGGGGGCCTCTGGATGTCTGGAGTTTTGATCTCCTCCATACCTGCTTCATGCCCTGGAGGACGGGGCTGTGGCCCCCCCACACCCTCTAGCAGATCATTACATGAAGGAACCTTTTAAAAAACAAAAAACAAGCGCGTCCATGCTCACAGGTGTACACACGGGTGATCACACCCACAAACTACACCCTTTTTGGCTCCTACCTCAAAGCACACTGTGTTCTGTTGATCTTATGTGCTGCACAATAATGTTTAATATTTAGTATTTACTGTCATATTCCCATATATCATTGTGATGTTGTTTATTCTATTACTCTTGTTCTCTTCTGCTTGTTTTCTTTTTTCTTTCTCAGCAGGTGACCCAGGTGATTGATATATGCATTTTTTTTCTTTTTTTCTTCTTTTTTTTCTTTTTCTGCTCATTCTGTTGGTTTTTGGTTTTTGCCCTTCTCCCCCGTCCCTCTTCTCAGCTGTTTCTCTTTCCCTCTTTCTTTCTCCCCTTCTTTCCCCCAGTCAAGTCTGTCCCATATTCAGTAAGTGAAAATAAAATAAACAATAAAAGGTGAATCAAATGGACCATTAT
>NW_024583652.1:39076-47460 GCF_018398535.1 Haplochromis burtoni
GGCAAGGCTGGGATGGTCAATTTGGTAAAGTAAATCCGTTGGGCATCTTTCTTTGCCTTTAGACAATAATTCTGATGGCAAAAGAGCCAAACGGGACAGGCAAAAAAAAAAGAAGAAAAAAAAACAAACAAAAAAAACAAAAAAACAAAACCACTTGCCCTGGTGTAATGTGGATGGCATAAGCCAGTAGCACAGGCCCTTGTGTATTGTGGATCGCATCAGCCAGCAACACAACCCCTGGTGAAATGTGCATGATATCGGTCAGCACCATAGGCCCAGGTGTAATGTGGATGGCATCAATAAGCAGCAGAGGCCCTGGTTGGGTGAATATGGCCTCACAGGAAGCACTGTCCCTGTTGTAATGTGTATGGCCTCAGCCCTGGTGAAATGTGGATGGCATCAGCCAGCAACGCAGGCTCTGGTGAAATGTGAATGTCCTCAGCCAACACCACTGGCCCTGGTGTAGTGTGGATGGAATCAGCAAGTAGCACAGGCCCTTGTGTATTGTGAATCACATCAGCTATCAACACAAGCCCTGGTGAAATATGGATGGTATCAGCCAGCAGCACAGGCCCTGGTCTGGTGAAGATGGCCTCAGCCAGAAGCACAGGTCCTGGTGTAATGTGGATAGCCTCAGCCAACAGCACAGGCCCTGGCGAAATGTGGATGGTAATGGCCAGCACCACAGACCTTGGTGTAATGTGGATGGCCTCAGACAGCAACACGACCTGGTGAAATTTAGCTGGCCTCAGTCAGTAGCACAGGCCCTAGTGTGATGTGGATGGCATCAGCCAGCAACACAGGCTCTGGTGAAATGTAGATGGCCTCACAGGAAGCAATGGCCCTGCTGTAATGTGAATGGTATAAGCCAGTATCACAGGCCCTGGTGTAATGTGGATGGCCTCAACCAGCACCACAGGCCCTGGTATGGTGATAATGGCATAAGCAACTAGCAGAGGCCCTTGTGTATTGTAGTTGGCCTCAGCCAGCAACACAGGCCCTGGTGAAATGTAGTTGGCCTCAGACAGCAACACACGACCTGGTGAAATTTAGCTGGCCTCAGTCAGTAGCACAAGCCCTTGTGTATTGTGGATGGCATCAGCCAACAACACTGGCCTTGGTGAAATGTGGATGGTATTGGTCAGCACCTCAGACCTTGGTGAAATGTGAATTGCCTTAGCCAACACCACTGGCCCTTTTGAAATTTGGATGGCCTCAGCCAACAGCACAGGCCCTGGTGTCATTAAGATGGCCTCAGCCAGAAGCACAGGCCCTGGTGTAGTGTAGATGGCCTCAGCCAGCAGCACAGGCCCTGGTGTAATGTAGATGGCCTAAGGCAGCAGCTCAAGACCTCTTGCAATGTTGATTGCCTTAGCTAGTAGCACAGGCCCTGGTGTGCTGTTTATGGCATCAGTCATCAACACAGGCCCTGGTGCAATTAAGAAGGCCTCAACCAGCAGCACAGGCCCTGGTGTGATGTAGATTGCCTAAGCAAGCAGCACTGGCCCTGATGTTGTGACGATGGCCTCAGCCAGCAAAACATGTCCTATTGTAATGTAGATGGCCTCAGCCAGCAGCACAGGCCCTGGTATAATGTAGATGGCCTCAGATAGCAGCTCAGGCCCTGGTGTAATATAGATGGCCTTAGCTAGAAGCACAGGCCCTGGTGAGATGTAGATGGCCTCAGCCAGCAGCAGAGGCCCTGGTGTGCTGTAGATGGCCTCTATCAACAGCAGCACAGGCCCTTGTGTACTATAGATGGCCTCTAACAACAGAAGCTCAGTCCCTTGTGTACTGTAGATGGCCTCAGCCGGCAGCTCATGCGCTGGTGTGCTTTAAATTGTATCTACCAAAAAAAGCTCAGGCCCTGGTGTGATGTAGAGGGCTTTAGCTAGCAGCACCGGCCCTGCTGTGCCTTAGATGAACTCTACCAACAGCAGCACAGGCCTTGATGTAATGTAGGTGGCCTCAGCACAGGACCTGATGTTGTGTCGATGGCCTCAACCAGCAGTACATGCCCTTGTGTGCTGCAGATTGCCTCTACCAACAGAAGATCAGGCCCTGGTGTGATGTAAAGGGCCTAGGAAAGCAGCACAGTCCCTGTTGCAATGTTGATGGCCTTAGCTAGCATCAAAGGCCCTCATGCAATGTAGATGGCCTAAGCAAGCAGCACAGGCCCTGATGATGTGTAGATGGCCTCAGCGAGCAGCACAGGCCCTGGTGTGATGTTGATGGTCTTCGCTAGCAGCACAGGCCCTCATGTAATGTAGATGACCTAAGCAAGCATCACAGGCCCTGATGTTGTGTAGATGGCCTCAGCCAGCATCACACACCCTGGTGTAATGTAGATGGCCTTGGCTATCAGCACAGGCCCTGCTATGATGTTGATGGCCTTAGCTAGCATCACCGGCCCTGCTGTAATGTATGTGGCTTCAGCCATGAGCATAGGCCCTGGTGTAATGTAGATGGCATCAGCCTGCAGCACAGGCCCTAGTGTAATGTAGATGGCCTTACCTAGCAACAAAGGCCCTGGTGTGATGTTGATGGTCTTAGCTAGCAGCACAGGCTCTGGTGTAATGCAGATGGCCTCAGCGAGCAGCACATGCCCTGGTGTGCTCTAGATGGCCTAAGATAGCAGCACAGGCCCTGGTGTAATGTAAAGGGCCTCAGCCAGCATCACACACCCTGGTGTGCTCTAGATGGCCTTGGCTATCAGCACAGGCCCTGCTATGATGTTGATGGCCTAAGGCAGCAGCACAAGACCTGTTGCAATGTTGATTGCCTTAGCTAGTAGCACAGGCTCTGGTGTGCTGTTTATGGCATCAGTCATCAACACAGCTCCTGGTGCAATTAAGATGGCCTCAACCAGCAGCACAGGCCCTGATGTTGTATAGATGGCCTCAGCCAGCAGCACATGCCCTGGTGTGATGCAGATGGCATCTACCAACAGAAGCTCAGGCCCTGGTGTGATTTAAATGGCCTAAGAAAGCACCACAGGCCCTGTTGCAATGTTGATGGTCTTAGCTAGCAGCACAGGCCCTGATGTTTTGTAGATGGCCTCAGCCAGCAGCACAGGCCCTGTTGTGCTGTAGATGGCCTCTACCAACAGAAACACAGCCCCTGATGTTGTGAAGAATGCCTCAAGCAGCAGCACAGGCCATGGTGTAATGTAGATGGCCTCAGCCAGCACCACAGGACCTGGTATAATTTAGAAGGCTTCATTTAAGAAACACCAGGAAGACTGAAGCTTACCGCATTGATCAAGCGGGACTCTTGATCTTCACCAGCAGCTCCCTCACACAGAAATCTTCAGAGCTCCATCATAGGCCCAGTTCAGAAGATGGATAAAGCCAGCATTTCATGAACACTGTGATGAGACCTTTGGTTTGTGTAACGTTATAAATACTCAGATACTCCCCAGAGGCTGTTACATAAAGATATTATATTCAGTCCTGTAGAAAGTTATATATTTAAAAATATATTATCCTCTCTGGTTACTCTGGTATGAATACCTCTGAATCATCAAACTGTGAAAGAATTCCAGATCACAAGTTTGTAATTCGACATACAAGTGACGACCTTTGACTTTCATCAGGTTTTATTTAATTGTGTCAGAGAAAATCAAATGTGCTCTTCATGCAGCTGAGTACATCAAGTGTTTAAAATGGAAGCTTTGCAGGTCTGACATCAGCAGCTCTCTGAAACACCATACTCAGGTCTTGTTAATGCTGGCATATAGTGACACAGTTACATGGGTGATTAATCCTTTTGACTTTTTGTCTTTAACTTTATCAATAAAACAGCTGCAGCTTTCACTGACAGCACATGTGGTACTTTCTGCTGTTTTCATCAGTTAATTTTCTGAGGGATTAATAAATAAATCTAATCTAATAACTTTAATTGCAGCGAAACCAATGTACTCATGAACAAATAAAACATTGAAAAAAGTCAAACAATAACATTTTTAAGTTATCTGAGTGACTTATATATTACGTTAAACCTGAGTAGCGAAAGACTGTGGGGGGTTGAAAACGATGTGACGGGACTTTGCTCTTCTCCCCTGCTCAGATATTTGAAGTTTACATAGCTACATTCTCGCCTGAAAACAAGTTTATTTTGCGACTCAGAAAGAGTAATAAGTGTAATATTAAAACTTAGATGCCACCATTGTTGGAAACTGGAATTGGCTTGTCCGCGCTATGAATTCTGGCATATGGTCTTTCAATTTTGTTGTTCAGGTGGAAAATCAGGAGAAATTCGGGAGAATGGTGTCTCCGGGATATTTTTGGGAGGGACACTGAAATTTGGGATTCTCCCGGAAATATCGGGAGGGTTGGCATGTATGCTGTCAGTGGATCATGCGGGGGAATCATTGTGTTACTTTTCTAATCCTAACTCTCAGCCACCCAAGCTATTAAGATGGCTAAAAAAGATAACTCACATGTAAAATTTCGGTTCAGTTCAAGTTTCATAATTAATCAAATTGAATGTAATTACAAAAGAGACTTTAAAAGCTGGTAAAGTTAAAGGTTTTATTAAACAGAAAATCTTAACAACTACATTAAACATGAATTACTATAAGTAGAAAACTGTAATATTTAATTAGCGTGAACTCAATTTATGAATTGCGTCAGAAATCCATCAGGCCCATATTAAACCTCACTCATCTTAATATCATTAAGATGAGTATCAAGTAATATCAACTAATATCAATAAATTGGAATTAAAATGTGAGTGGGAACTAGTCAAAGGAATCATGACAATAAACAGTCATTACATGTATTGTGCTCAGTTTCTTTTCAGGCAAGGAGTTTATGTTTTTGATACAAATGTAATCCATTTTGCAAATTAAACAATTTTTTTTTACATGCTCAGTTAGATGATGACATTTAAAACAGTTCCTTAGTACGAATCAACCCGAACTTACATTGCAGGTGATTTTTTTCATGTATTAGTGTCTTAGTTCAAAACAGTGTATCTGTTTTAGTAGGCATTCCATACTGCTCAAGTTCATTTTATTAAGTGGAAACAAGTGCAAATAGTGATTAAGTTGGCACAACATTTTACTTGCTTATATCTTTTTGAAAACAGTTTCCAGATTTATTTATTTTTAAATATTATTGCCAGCTCTTTCAACATGTGAGTATAACTTTTCAGTTTATCTCAGGGACTTCTAGGACCTCAGTTCCTATTTATTATATGGCTTGTTTCCCAAGATGCAATCCATTTCAGACACGATGGAAAGGGTCATCTTTGGAAGAACCTGTAAAACAAACACAAAGCATTACCATGACTTAAAATCTTTTATTATTTTTTATTAGCTTTTTAAATAAAGAGCTTTGGCAAAATTAGGTGGTAAAATTTTGTATTGTGATATAAATACAGTACAATAATAGCAAGAACTCCAACACTCAAATCACTACCACTCGGCAAATAAGAAATTAGGAATAGTAGGAAAGAAATACTTGCTTTTAAGGGGACAAAACATAAACATCTGGCAGAACTAGGCTCAGGAAGGGGCAGCCATCTGTCTGGAGTGTTTGGAAATGAGGGAGTTAATACTTAGTTGATCTATTCCTTCTTTGTACACTGTAAAATCTAATGTTGTGTTTAATTAAAAATATTAAGTAGACTGAACTCAGTTTTTATTAATTTGTTAAGTAAGTTAAGAGTTTTTTATTTAAAAAAAAACACGAATTAATCTCAGTTTATTTGAGTTGTCTTAAAAAAGAAAAACTAAGCTGCAAAGTTTGCTTCTTTTGCTTCTCTTCTTTAATCCAAACTTTTATGACCTGTATATTCTTAACCCCTGTATTTAAAAAAAACAAACTTTAATGCTTAATGGTAGCTTTTTTAATGCTTTTAATCGTAGCTTTTTTTTAATGCTTTATGATAGTTTCAGTGCATCTGTGGCATCTATTAATGTCAAATCTAGCCTTTCTTCAGCAACATAGGTAAAATGCTTTTATATTTAATGAAGATTTCTCTTTAATTACATTGTAAATGATAGTAATATTAATATTATTAACAATAGTATTTGTTTTGTTAAAAAATGTGTTTAGACACAGGTTTTGTTGTGAAAGTCCAGAGCCATAAACCAGATTAGTGGCCTGTTAAATGGTTAAAGTCTATGTTGCCTTTATAGTTGAAAATAATTTAGCTTGTCCTTCTAAAGAATTGATTTAATTCCACAGTTGAGTCATCAGAAACATTTTGCGGTTACATAAAAACACTGCCATATGTTTTATCTGGTCATTGTACTTAGAAACTTTATATATTTGAAGTTAGCTTTTAACAAGCATGTAATGATTATATTTAAATTAGGTTGTTTAAGAAAAACAACCACTACACATTTAGACACAGTAGTAGATGGTGTTTTTAAATGACTTTTTAAAAACATTAATAAGTACTATATAAGCTAGTCTAATTTGGTTGCATGAGGTCTACATTGACCTTTTGTGTTATAAGTTGTAACAGTTGCACAGCCATTAAGAATCAAATCAGCTTCTAAATAATTTTAGAGTTTTTTCTCCCTCTGCTTGCTTCTTACTGTCTTTGAGGCTTGGGACCAGCACTCCCCACATTGCATCCTTACAAGTCTAGAAAAGGAACTGTTGGACAGAAAAACATCAACTGAGTGATATGTATTTTGGTTTTCCAATATATTAGTAATTGTCATTTATATTAACCAGGAAAGTTGTTTCTTTACTGATCTTTTCCTGTCTTCTGTTATTAGACTTGAGTTACGACTGTTCTATGCTGTTGCTGATGACTCCAGCTAATTCTACAGGCATGCTGTTTAAGTAAATACAAACAACAACAGTTTGGGTCTGCATCACTTGAAAGATCATATCCCACAAATTTAGTTTAGAGAGTCCACATTGTCTACACTGTATAAAGTGAAGTCTGCAAGTCTTTAAACAATGAAATTTGTTTTGTGCCCAAATTATCCTGAATCATCAAAATGAAAAGTTATTGGCCCTGTTTGCATAGCCCATTTTAATAATATCCAGTCATGACATTATTGTGTGTCCGGTGGTGGTAAGGGCTATCCAGACTGACTTTGTGACATTGAATGTCACCTCTCCAGTGGGGAGGGAGCCTGCGATTGTCTAAATTGGGGTCTTGTCAAGGTTTTGGGTCATTTTGACTCAGCATTTTAAGTTTCTTGTATTTTGGTATTTTTCGGTGTTATAATTTATGTTCAGATTCTTTAGTTGCGCTGTTTTGATTATTATTATTCTTTCAGTCTGTCTCTCAGTGTCAAGTCTAATTTCTCCCAGGTGTGTTTCCCTCCTGTTTCCCATTTTCTGATTACTCAACTGTGTATTTAAGCCCCTTGCTTGCCTTTGCCCTCTGTTGTGTTGTTAATGTTTGCTACCCTTTGGCGACAGTGGGAAGGAAAAACTCCCTTTTAACAGGAAGAAACCTCCAGCAGAACCAAAGTGCTTGCTCATAGGGGGTCATATGATTGTTGGGTTTTTCTCTGTATCTACTATTATACGATCTACTGTACAATACAAAATGCCTTGAGGCAACTGTTGTTGTGATTTGGCGCTATATAGATAAAACTGAATTGAATTGAACTAACTGATTTTAATGCCTTACAAGAAGTGTTGATAATTATTCTTTTTGAATCATACTTGCAAACAAACTACACCCTTTTTGGCTGCTACCTCAAAGAACACTGTGCGCTGTCGATCTTACGTGCTGCACAATAATATTTAATATTTAGTATTTACTGTTATATTCACATAGATCATCGCGATGATGTTGTTTATTATATTGCTCTCTTTTTCTTTGCTTGTTTTCTCTTTTTTCCTTCTCAACAGGTGATCCAGGTGATTGATATATATATTTTTTGTTTGTTTGTTTTGTTGGTTTTTGGTTTTTGCTCTTTATCACTGTCCCTCTTCCCCACTCTTTTTCTTTCCCTCTTTCTTTCTCCCTTTTCTTTTCCCCAGTCAAGTCTGTCCCGTGTTCAGCAAATGAAAATAAAATAAACAATAAAAGCAAAGGTGAATCAAGTAGACCAATACGGCAAGGCTGGGATGGTCCATTTGGCAAAGTAAATCTGTTGGGCATCTTTCTTTGCCTTTAGACAACAATTCTAATGGCAAAAGAACCAAACGGGACAGGCAAAAAAAAAAAAAAAAAAAAAAAAGAAGAATCATACTTGTATATATTAATATAACATTATAATATATAATTTTTATTTCACTTTTCCTATGACATACAGGAGCACATATCCAGTACAGTAAAGCTGAACTGCTTGTGGTTCTAAACCACAGAAACCTGTTCACCCTTGCTGACAAAGACCAGGACTCAATGCCCCCTAACATCCAGAGGAACACGGACTCCATCTTCATTATACCACCGCTGAA
>NW_024583652.1:47480-53166 GCF_018398535.1 Haplochromis burtoni
TGTGTTATGAATAAATTTTCTTTTTTTCGGTACCGGTACTAGTTTTATTTTGTTGTATTTATCCGTGACACCTTAAAGGCGTGAAAATATTGTCGGGCAAAAAAGGTTGGGGACCGCTGGCGTAGGCGACATAGGCACAGGAAACAGAAGAGGGGGAAGAGAGCAGGGGCTGAGGACTAAGCTGAGAGCTAACTCACACAGACTGACTATTCTGACTCTCTTCTTCACCAATTCACGGTCACTATACAACAACTGCGGATCACCTCACACCGTTGGGATTACTGTGTTATGATCATCACAGAGACTTGGCTGGACTCTTTTACCCCAGACACTGCGATTGAATTAGACGGCCACGCTACGCTCAGAGAGGACAGGAACAAAGATTAAGAAGCACAGAGGAGGTCTGCTGGTGTATGTGAACAATACCAACACCACAGTTAAAGTTGTCCACTGCTGTCTGAACAGAGAATATATGATGGTACAGTGTAGAGCCTTCTAGTTGCCAAGAGAGCTCACAGTGATAACAATAATAGCAGTTTAAGTGCTACTGCATGCTAATGCTAAAGTTAGCCATGGAGCTAATTCAGCGCTACATTAATCATGACCCCAGATCAGAGAGAAAACCCACAGAATAGAAATAGAATAGTGTCCTATTCCATTATTCCTAGCGGAGGTACTCAGCTGAACGGGCCTGCTTTGAACACTCTAAATTTTCCAGAGTAAACGATTCGGACCCCACGGGACACTCAACCAAGAGCACCGAGGTGGCAGGGGCTGGGACAGATGTGGCAGACCGTCAGCTCATTCCCAAGATCCAACTACGAGCTTTTTAACTGCAGCAACTTTAAGATACGCCATTAGAGCTGCAATTACCGCGGCTACTGGCACCAGATTGCCCTCCAGTGGATCCTTGTTAAAGGATTTAAAGTGTACTCATTCCAATTACAGGCCTTGAAAGAGTCCTGTATTGTTATCTTTCGTCACTACATCCCCAAGTCGGGAGTGGGTAATTTGCACTCTGCTGCCTTCTTTGGATGTGCTAGCTGTTTTTCAGGCTCCCTCTTCGGAATTGAACCCTGATTCCCCGTTACCCGTGGTCACCATTAAAGGCACATAAAGTACCACTTGCTAGGGCAGACATTCAAATGAATGTCTCATTTGAACACTCTAATTCAAATGAGTGGAGGGCCAGCAATTTGCTCCAGGTTATCTAGAGCAGGATGTGTCGAACTCCAGGCCTCGAGGGCCGGTGTCCTGCAGGTTTTAGATCTCACCCTGGGTTAACACACCTGAATCAAATGATTAGTACATTACCAGGCCTCTGGAGAACTGGAAGAAATTTAGCCATTTAAAACAGCTGTGTTGGATCAAGGACACATCTAAAACCTGCAGGACACTGGCCTTCGAGGCCCGGAGTTTGACACCTGTGATCTAGAGTAAACAAAGCGGCCTGGGTGCCCCAGAGGGGATCACCACCCCCTCCAACCGTTGTACTGGACCCCCTGACCGGCGCTAGAGGCAAGCCTGCGGACCATTGGAATGGACTGCCGAAGGCACTGGCACCAGTGCACTGGGGACGGCCCTGCGATGGCAGGCCACGTTTGCCAGTCAATCTGAGTGGGAGGGAAGGCCGGTAGGGAGGTAGGCTGGAAGAGGAGGCTGCCGTGGCAGCCTGTCGCTCTCCCCTTGCCATCCCAGTGCCATCGAAACCCGGCTACGGGTGTATGCTGACTTACGCCTTTCCAGACACCCGCCTCCCATAAATGATGGGGGCCACCTTTGCTAGTCCTTACCCTTAAACTGCTCATCCAGAGAGGGGAGAAAAAAAGGCCATAACCAAGGCAGCGATTTGGCTTCCTGTTTACAGCGTCTGTTCATAGTTACAGTCTACTCCTAGTTCACTTCATAAGCCCTCCCGTCAAGGGAGCTTGCAAAGAAAAGCGTCTGGACTTCTTTAAGTTACTTGAAGACGTTTCACCTCTCATCCGAGAAGCTTCTTCAGTTCTAAGGTCAAATGGTGGAGAGTCCCAGATATAAACCTAGTGGGAGTATTCCCCCCACAGAGGGACAAAAGGACCCCCTGATGATCCTCTAATCGCCTGAGCCAAGGTGTGAAACTGGGTGTGGGTCCCAATCAGCCAGAGTTTCGGGTGAGCTCATTGTGAAACCTGGCCAGGATGTGAGTGGGCGTTAAGGCGTCTGGGGAGGGATCTCAAAACTGGATTATAGATGGCAGAGAGTTGGTGTCGTAAACCCCGCCTCTGTTCAAAGATGGTCGCTCACAGTGGACATAGATGGCTTCTTTCACTCCTCTTTCAAACCATCTGTCCTCTCTGTCCAAAATGTGAACATTGGCATCCTCGAAAGAGTGTCCTTTATCCTTAAGATGCAGATGGACTGCTGAGTCTTGTCCTGTGGAGGTGGCTCTTCTGTGTTGTGCCATGCGCTTGTGAAGTGGCTGTTTGGTCTCTCCAATGTAGAGGTCTGGGCATTCCTCGCTGCACTGTACAGCATACACCACATTGTTAAGTCTGTGTTTTGGCGTTTTGTCTTTCGGGTGAACCAGTTTTTGTCTGAGCGTGTTGCTGGGTCTGAAATGCACCGGGATGTCATGCTTGGAGAAAACTCTCCTGAGTTTTTCTGATACACCGGCTACATAGGGGATGACAATGTTGTTGCGTCTGTCCTTCTTATCCTCCCTCGCTGGTAGGGATGGGTATCGTTTAGGTTTTATCCGATACCGGTGCCAAACCGGTACTTTTGAAACGGTGCCGGTGCTTAAACGGTGCTCAAACCGGTGCTTAAAGAATGGAGAACACAAAATTGGTCCAAAAACCTCTCATGTTCAGCTGTTTTTTTGTAAAAAGATAACAATGTTAGCCTTTTCTGCAGCTATGGGGCATATATGGTATCACTCTTGGCTGGAAGCAGTGCTTAAACAATGGAAAAAACACAAACTTTGTCCAAAAACCTCTCATGTTTAACTGTTTTCCACTTTTTCTTTGGTCATTTTAGCCTTTTTGGCCAGGGTGAAGGGAGTATCTGCCATCAAACAAGAAGACAGCGCATGTAACTACGACGGTGTTTGCTAGTTCACCTTACATGCATTAATTTAATAACGTGGTTAGCCTACTCAACGTAAGCCTACTCACGCAGAGAAGAACGGCTGCTGCTGCCATCATCATCCGTCATCATTTCTGCTACACTGGCAGGGCTAGGGGCCAGGACTCTCCTCTTCGGGTTTTTGGGGGATGTTGCTAACTCCGGGTCCGATAACAGGCACCACACCCGCAGTAGATGTGCTCGGTGTGAGGTCTTGCAGCAAGCTATCAAATACGGCGCATTTCTCGGCTTTTAAAAAAAACGCTATGCGTCGCCAGGTGTTTCATCAGATTCGAGGTGTTACCTCCTTTGACAGTATCACAGTATCAGCTTAAAGCACTTGTTGCAGGCTGCTGAGTTTGCATATTTTGCTGTGAAGTACAGCCAGACTTTTGACCGCTTCGCCTTGGGCATTTTTAATCTGTAGCTCTGCTCTAAAAGAACGTACGTACCTGGACCCGCCTACTATCCTCGGAAACGTAAAATGATTGGCTAGAATTAAAGTATGTGGCATCTGAGGGAAAAAAAGCACCGAAATAAAGCACCGAAATGTGCGCTGCTTTTCGGTCTGGTTACTACCGTTTATGTCAGAACCGGTGCCATCATCTTCTTTTCTGTGCCTCTTTGCTGACTTTAAGAACGCCCATTTAGGATAGCCGCACGTTTTGAGTGCTTCCTTTACATGTGTGTGTTCCTTCTTTTTTCCTTCAGGCTTAGAGGGAACATGTTCTGCCCGGTGGTGTAGGGTCCTAATTTTGAGTTCCCTTCCCAGACGCCTTAACGCCCACTCACATCCTGGGCCATCTGACCTCAGGAATTCGCATGATAAGGTGGGGCCAGGTTTCACAATGAACACACCCGAAACTCTGGCTGATTGGGACCCACACCCAGTTTCACACCTTGGCTCAGGCGATTAGAGGATCATCAGGGGGTCCTTTTGTCCCTCTGTGGGGGGTTACTCCCACTAGGTTTAAATCTGGGACTCCCCACCATTTGACCTTAGAACTGAAGAAGCTTCTCGGATGAGAGGTGAAACGTCTTCAAGTAACTTAAAGAAGTCCAGACGCTTTTCTTTGCAAGCTCCTTTGACTACGATGACGAGAACCTTCACAGACTTAAGTGCTAAGTATCTAGTACACATTCACACTCCGATGGATGCATCGGAGAGCAACATGGGATTAGTATCTTGCCCAAGGATATTTGGCATGCAGACTGGAGCAGCCTGGGATCGAACCACCGACTTTCTGGTTAGTGGCTGATCCGCTCTGCCACCTGAGCTACAGCCACCCCTAGTAACGTTCATTTGTTGTTGTTTTTTTTCCAAATTTTCTTTTTATTGGTTTTCTTATTAACATCAAACATAAATAAAACATAAGTATCATTACATAAACAATCACAGAACAGAACAGTACAATATATGTACAAGTTTAGAGCAGATATGGGAGATATAGGAGGAGGCCATCTCTCCCAGATTACTTATTAATCTATTGTCACAGCTGCCGGGGCGAGCTGCGTGGTGTTGGAGGAAAAGGACCCAAAATATAGGCAATGACTGAGATCATACGAAACGGGGTTAGGGGCAGAGAGACGCAGACTAAGGAACAGAACACCATGAAACGCAGACGAGCCGACAAGGAACGCAGACCGACACCCACTATATATACACACACACAAGGAGACCAGGTAATGACACACAGGTGGGAAGCACAGCTGATCCTAATACACAAGACAACCGGAGGATACAAGCCGAACACAGTGACAACAGACACAGACCTTCAAAGTAAAACATGAAATCCACAACATGAACTCAGGGACACAAACAGGGCACAGGGAGGACACAGAATACCAAAAACAGAATAAACTAGAACAGAAGACAATCATCATACTAAACAGAAAACGCTGGGTCAACGACCCAGGACCGTGACATAGTAGGGGTGCAACAATACTCGTATCGGTATTGAACCGTTCGATACAGTGCTTTCGGTTCGGTACACATATGTATCGAACAATACAAAATTTTTTAATTTATTTTATCAACTTTTCTTCTGACGATGCTGTCTGTGTTGACAGCTCAGTGGATCTGCGTTCGACTACTCTGCACTGCCTAGGCCTAGGCTGCACTGTCGAGCGCAGATCCACTGAGCGCAGCGCAAGCAAGCGAGACAGAAGTTAAGCTCGTTGCAACATGGCAACTGCCTCAACGCTAGCCGAAATTCAACCTCCCCCACCCTCATTCAGATCTGGTGTTTAGAACTATTTTGGTTTTCATGTGAAGTATGACCCTGATGGTAAGCGCGTCATGGACAAAAGTAAAACAGTATGTCGGATGTGCCACGCAATGGTCAATTACATTGGTGGGAACTAGTGTGTTAGCGCAGTTAGCTCGTTAATGTATTGACGCCATCCAGCCCCACACACGGGACGGTAACTTGTTAACGGAGATTTGCAGCGTTATGCCGTTAATGTCATTTTAACAGGATTAACGCTGACAACACTAGTGGGAACACAATGAATAGGACTGCACATTTACGCCGACATCATCCTAGTGCAAAGACAAGTGGAAGCAGACAAAAACAACAAGCAC
>NW_024583652.1:53316-56084 GCF_018398535.1 Haplochromis burtoni
ATATATATTTATATTTTTAATAAATGACAAATTAAAAAGGCATGAACATTTTTTTGTATCGAAAAAATATCGAACCGTGACACCAAAGTATCGAACCGAACCGAACCGTGATTCATAACAATGCAAGCAATGTTATGAACCTCAAAACATGAATTTGTTTGTTATTTAAGTCTATAACCGTAGTTACACCAAAAAGTGCCATTACTGGGTCCGGGAGAGCTGTTTTTTTTAGAAATATCAGACAATGTTTTAAATATTCTAGACCAGTAGGTGGCGATGTTGGGGCATGTCCAAAACATATGTGACAATGAGGCAGAATTCCGGCCACATCGATCACAGCTTCAGTCCGCCCCTTGGAACATCCTTGAGATCTTCAGTTTGGACAAGTGGACCCTATGCAGGACCTTAAATTGTAATAGTCCGTGTCTGCAGCAGTGAACCAGCTCTTGTGCTTTAGTCCATTGATCTTCAGTGATATCAATACCCAGTTCCTCGCTCCAAGCATTCCTCAAATGTTCCAATGTAGTTGTGTTTTCGATTTGTGAAAATTGATTGTAGATCTTGGAAATAGCTCCTGTCTTTAGCGGGTTCACCAGGAACAGGTCATCTGAAGCGAGCCTTTGTGGTTCATTGGGAAAGGATGGAAACGTTTCTTTAATAAAGTGACATATTTGTAAGTACTTGAAAAAATCTCTGTTTTCTATGGAGAATTTTTGCTGAAGGTGTTGAAACGAAGGAAAACTATTATCAATAAACAGATCCTTTAATTGTGTCTATCCCTTTGGAAGTCCATAGCTGGAATGTGGATCTTGAGAACAATGTGTGTGCTTGATTATGAATTAATGGAGTAAATATTGAACATTGGCGCCAATGAAAATGCCTCCTAATCTGAGACCAAATTTTTAGTGAGTTGGGCACTACCGGATTTTTACATTTATGCTTACCCAGATCTGAATTTGAATGAACCAACGATCTAAGAGTATTAGGGAAAAAAGTCATACTTTCCATCCGTTCCCAATCAGGTCCATGTTCTCCCACCCAAAAAACAATGTATGTTACAGGCCCAATGATAGAGCTGAAAGCAGGGCAACCCCATACCTCCTACAATATTGGGTCTTTGGAGAAATGTCTTTTTTATCTTGTGCATCTTCCTGTTCCAGGTAAACTGAGAAATTAATTGGTCTAATTTCTTAAAAAATGGTTTTGTGATCAATATTGGGATGCATTGAAACAGAAATAAAACTTTGGGTAAAGTGTCGATCCTAATGACATTTATTCGGCCAGCAAGCGAGATGGGCAATTTAGACAGTCTCTCAAAGTTCTCCTCAGTTTGATGGTACAAATGAATGAAATTATGTTTGAAGAGGCCAGAGAATTCACGGGTTATCGTTACTCCAAGATATAAGTATTTGAGGTAGTAAAAGGAAACAAAGTCAATGTAGTGCTATCTAACTTTTCTGAAGAACAATTAGGAAACAATATGCTTTTTGTTAGGTTGATTTTGTATCCAGAGATTTTTCCAAATTCTGCTAAAATTGTCATAATTTTTGGCAATGATTTAGTAGGTTCCGTGATATATATAGCAACAAATTGTCTGCATAGAGAGAGACACCTTATGTTCTACACCAAATCTCCTTAGTCCTTTATATAGGAAGCATAATTGAATGGCAAGAGGTTTTATAACAAGTGCAAATAAGCAATGGGGACAGAAGGCACCCTTGTCTCGTAGAGCGATGGAGGGAGGAAAGGACTAGAAATTATATTATTTGTGTTAACCGGGGCTTTGTATAAAGAAGCTTAACAAGTGAGATATAATTAGGGCCTATGCCAAACTTTGACAGAGGAAATCCCACTCGACCCTGTCAAAGGCCTTCTCCGCATCTAGTGAGAGTAGTATTTCAGATTGATCATAAGTATTATGTGTGTATATAACATTAAACAGCCTTCTAATATTAAAAAATAACTGTATATTTTTAACAAATCCCGTTTGGTCCTGCAACACAACTGTTGGGAGAACTATCTCCAATCACATAACCAAACTTTTTGCCAATATTTTGTTATCTACATTCAATAGACTTATTGGTCTATACCAGGGGTCGGCAACCCTAGGCACGCGTGCCACAGTTGGCACGCGGAGGGTAAACTGATGGCACGACCATAGCTGGACTGGCCATCCGACATACTGGGCCTTCGTTGGGTGGCCCGGTGACTTTTTTTTCTTTCTTTGTAACAGTATAAACAATTAAAGGCGGTGGATTGGCCAGATGCTGGTCAGTGTGTAAAAATAACTCAGTTGTTTGGTAAATGGACTGATTCTTATATAGCGCTTTTCTACTCTCTCGGAGTACTCAAAGCGCTCTATACAACATGCCACATTCACCCAATCACGCCCATTCTCACAAGCACTTCATCTATACTTAGTGCTTTCTAACTACATTCTCCGAGGGACGCATCGGAGAGCAACTTGGGGTTAGTATCTTGCCCAAGGATACTTGACATGCAGACTGGAGGAGCCAAGGATCAAACCACCAACCTTCCGATCAGTAGGTGACCTGCTCTACCTCCTGAGCTACAGCCACTATGGTGGCTATGGTGGTGCTTCCTCAGATTCAGTAAAATTAGCAAGGGGTGGAGACCAGCAGGTGGATGAGAGAGGCAGAAGGAGAGCCCCAAGGCAGCCGCCTGTCCGAGTGTCAGGTGAACTGAACTTCAGGTAAGAAGTTATGACCTGCAGTTTATCTGGGTCAGATATAAACCAAGTTTAGGTG
>NW_024583653.1:0-10069 GCF_018398535.1 Haplochromis burtoni
GGGGGGGGGTAACAGGAGGAGAGAAGCTGCAAGAGGTGTGTAAGACTGCAACTGAAGCTGAATTGAATTGACTTGGATGAGCAGTGTCAGAGCCCTACAAAATGACCTTCAGCAGGCCATTAATGTAAATGTCTCTGACCAAATGGTCAGAAACAGACTTCATCAAGGTTGCCTGAGGGCTCGATGTCCTCCACCGGGCTTTGTGTTCACTGCCTGGCACAACCTATTGTCAGAACCTATCATGGTGCAGTGGGTCCTTGGTTCCTGCTGGTGCATGACAATGCCCGTCTTCACATGGCAAAAGTATGCAGGCAGGTCCTGGAGTATTAAGGAAGTGATACCATTGAGTCACCCTCATGCTTACCTGACCTAAATCCAGTAGAACACCTCTGGGACATTATGTTTTGGTCCATTTGCTGCACCCAGGCCACGCCTCAGATTTTCCAGGAGCTCAGAAAATACTCTGGTTCAGGTCTGGGGGAGATCCTCTATGTGCTGTCTCACATTGGAAAGAAAGAGAGTGTACTTTATTGATCCCCGTGGAGAAATTCCTCTCTGCATTTAACCCAATCACTCAGTGAAGCAGTGGGCAGCCATTGGACGCCCGGGGAGCAGTGTGCAAGGACATTAGGAGCATGCCCCGACATTGGCAGGCATGTATACCAGCACATGGGGTCTGCACAAACTACTGAGTACTATTTTGAGTTGCTGCAGTTAAATTTTGGCCAAAATAAATAGCCTTCCACATCATTTTTTCACTTTCACACAATTTTCAGTGCATCTCTTAATTCAGCCCTCTGTAGGTTGATCATTTTTATTTCCATCAAACGATGTGGCATCCTTTTGTATCTAACATATTACCCAGTCAGTGAAATTAATGATATATATTTTAGACATTTTTTCCCATTGAGATCTGATGTGCCATTCTTGCAACAAGCATGTATACTACGATTTTGAACCTCACCCTAAACCCTACACAACAAATGCAAAACTCTACCGTCCTGTGGCTCATATTAAGTCCTATTAAGAAATAAGCATTACTTAGTTTAATGCTTATTTCTGTCTTCGGTCTTTTCTTAACTACTTTTAATCATTTTTAAAAATTTTCACTGTTTTATCCTGTATTGTTCTTTTATGCTTTTACATGCATTTCTTTTGCTACTGTGTTTTAATGCCATTTAACATGCTACCATGTTGGTACTTCATCCGCCCTGTTACTTCATCTTACTCTGTTGTATGTTAAGCACTTTGGTACACCACTGGTTTTTAAATGTGCTATATAAATAAAGTTTTTTTTGTTGTTGTTGTTATGAAAGTCTTGTTTGTTTGTTTCTGAGAACCTTTTGACATTATCTACCTGAAAAGGGTCTAAAGCTGTGCTTAAGGCTGATCCTGTTGGAAACAGGGGAGTCACTTTTATGTCAGGCTCTGATTTCCCCTAAACTGGGAGTTAGGACTTTGTAGCCACTAACATCTTGCATGTATTTAAAGATTTGCGTAGACATTTACAAGTCTGATTACAGAAGGAACTGAATAAACATACTCAGATCTATATACACAGAGAGAGATTGAGAAACACAGACACAATACAGCTCCATAATAGAAGGCTTTTATTACCTGGGAGTCCACATAGATAAACAGCTGATATGTAGGCTTATCACAACACCTGCTGTTGTTAAAAACACCCAGCAGTACCTGTATGGCCTAAAGGACTGCCATCCTTTCCACTGAGAGCCTTCCGAAAGGTTGCTTTAGCACCTGGTGCGAAAACTGCACAAGAAAGGACTGTATGACTGTTAAAAGATTGGTGTGCATGGGTCAGCACCTTAGTGGTTTTAAGCTACCCTGCCTACATAAACTAAACTCACAGTGGTGCTTCAGACAGGTCCTGATAGTTTGCACAATACCCACTGAATTCACACAACAGCCTTTTATCATTGATGCCCTTTGGTTTAATAGGAATTCACAATTGACACTCCAGCTGACAAGCCAAAAGAACTACGAAAAAAAATCGTAGGTTTTTTGGCTACGAAAAACCTACCAACTGTACACTGCTGTCTACTGCTTTACATATTTCCCTTTGATTGACATTGTTTCATTTTTTTCATTAAAATAATAAACTAGTATTATTTATTTATTCATTTTAAACAATATTAAGTACACACATCTTACTCTCGTTCTCTTTTCTTTTCTTACTTCAATTTATAGTCATTGATTCACCATAATTCCAGTGTTTTTCATTGCAAACATCCCCATTTATAAGTACTTCAGTTTTAATAAGAAGAATGACATTGGCTCTTCTGTTCCTAGTAAAAATAAATTTGGTAATCATCTGCTAAAGGTTTTTCTGTTCCTGTGTTTTCATGGCAGTATTATTTAACACAGCATTTTCACCTTCTCCAGCTTGCTCTCATTTTTGTTGAGCTTTCTTATTGGATACTGGCATGCTCCTAATAATCCATTTCCCCTTCTTCTGTGACCATCAGTCATTTCCTTCTCCCTCATCTCCTTTACTGATTTTGCTAAGACGCTGGAAACAGTGGACTGTGGAAGCAAGAAAAAAGCTGGCCATGATGGCAGCCACAGAAACACAGATGCCAGAAAAGATGACAATGAGGTAGTCAGCGAGGGTGAGAATCCTATGGCACGGTCTGAAACTGTCTTCAGAAAGTAAACTCAGTGGTACCCGACGTCCATCCAGAGGCAGGGTGCAATCTATCCCTTCCAAACCTGAAAAAAAAAAACCCAAAACAAGTCAACCAGCTGACAGACAGACACTGAATTTTCTCAAAGTCAGCCAACAGCAGCTTGCCTTAACTATAAGGCTAAGTGGGTGTACAGACCAATGATGGCATTAAACCACGCCCACAATGTTGTACATGACCTAACACCTGTAATAGCTGACTGGTTATTTTAAAAGATATGTATGAAGTAATTGCATTCATGATTCACTTTAGTTTTATCAATATAGTGACAATTCACCAAATTTATCTCAGGACAATTTTGGAGGTCAATAAATGTTTAGTGTATGTTATTATATCATTATGTGATATTATATGAATTTTTCAGTTATTTAAGGGGTTCAACCAGACTATTGCATTAACTGTTTGGGAATTACAGCCATTTTTATACACAGTCCCCTATTTGCTGACCCTCAAAATTTTAAACATTAAGAGATGGTTTAGGTGACCCACTGAATTGGGGTGGAGAGTTTACTATTCTGCCATTGTGCTAGGTCTACACACTTTTCAGCATCACAAGGGCTGTCAAAAAGAAAGAAGGAATGGGCTAGTGCTGTTATTTGCATAACATTCACCTCCTCACTACGTACGACTCTGGATACTGTAGCTCCTGTGAAAACTAAGGTCTCTAATCAGAAGTACCTGACTCCGTGGTATAATTCTCAAACACGTACCTAAAGCAGATGACTCGTAATCTGGAGAGGAAATGGCGTGTCACAAATTTAGAGGATCATCATTTAGCCTGGAGAAATAGTTTGCTGCTTTATAAGAAAGCCCTCCGCAAAGCCAGAACATCTTACTATTCATCACTGATTGAAGAAAATAAGAACAACCCCAGGTTTCTCTTCAGCACTGTAGCCAGGCTGACAAAAAGTCAGAGCTCTTTGAGCCAACCATCCCTTTAACGTTAACTAGTAATGACTTCATGAACTTCTTCACAAATAAAATTTTAATCATTAGAGAAAAAATTACCAGTAATCATCCCACAGATGTAATATTATCTACAGCTACTCTTAGTACCATTGATGTTAAGTTAGACTCTTTTTCTCCAATTGATCTTTCTGAGTTAACTTCAATAATTACTTCCTCCAAACCATCAACGTGTCTTTTAGACCCCATTCCTACAAAACTGCTCAAAGAAGTCCTGCCATTAATTAATTCTTCAATCTTAAATATGATCAACCTATCTCTAATAATCGGCTATGTACCACAGGCCTTCAAGCTGCTGTAGTTAAACCTTTACTCAAAAAGCCATCTCTAGACCCAGCAGTCTTAGCTAATTATAGGCCAATCTCCAACCTTCCTTTCATATCAAAAATCCTTGAAAGAGTAGTTGTCAAACAGCTAACAGATCATCTGCAGAGGAATGGTTTATTTGAAGAGTTTCAGTCAGGTTTCAGAGCTCATGCACAGCACAGAAACAGCTTTAGTGAAGGTTACAAATGATCTTCTTATGGCCTCTGACAGTGGACTCATCTCTGTGCTTGTCCTGCTAGACCTCAGTGCAGCATTCGATACTGTTGACCATAATATCCTATTAGAGCGATTAGAACATGCTGTAGGTATTACAGGTACTGCACTGCAGTGGTTTGTATCATATCTATCTAATAGACTCCAATTTGTTGCATGTAAATGGAGAGTCCTCTTCACACACTGAGGTTAATTATGGAGTTCCACAGGGTTCAGTGCTAGGACCAATTCTGTTTACATTATACATGCTTCCCTTAGGCAGCATCATTAGAAGACATAGCATACATTTTCACTGCTATGCAGATGACACCCAGCTCTATCTGTCCATGAAGCCAGATAACACACACCAATTAGTTAAACTGCAGGAATGTCTTAAAGACATAAAGACCTGGATGGCCGCTAACTTTCTGCTTCTTAATTCAGATAAAACTGAGGTTATTGTACTCGGCCCTGAAAAGTCTTAGAAATATGGTATCTAACCAGATTCTTACTCTGGATGGCATTACCTTGGCCTCCAGTAACGCTGTGAGGAACCTTGGAGTCATTTTTGACCAGGACATGTCCTTCAACGCACATATTAAACAAATATGTAAGACTGCTTCTTCCATTTGCGCAACATCTCTAAAATTAGAAATATCCTGTCTCAGAGTGACGCTGAAAAACTAGTTCATGCATTTATTACTTCCAGGCTGGACTACTGTAATTCATTATTATCAGGATGTCCAAAAAACTCACTGAAAAGCCTTCAGCTAATCCAAAATGCTGCAGCAAGAGTCTGACAGGGACTAGAAAGAGAGAGCATATTTCTCCTGTTTTGGCTTCCCTTCATTGGCTTCCTGTTAAATCCAGAATTGAATTCAAAATCCTGCTCCTCACATACAAGGTCTTAAATAATCAGGCCCCATCTTATCTTAATGACCTTGTAGTACCATATCACCCTATTAGAGCACTTCGCTCTCGCTCTGCAGGCCTACTTGTTGTTCCTAGAGTATTTAAAAGTAGAATGGGAGGCAGAGCCTTCAGTTTTCAGGCCCCTCTTCTGTGGAACCAGCTTCCAGTTTGGATTCAGGAGACAGACACTATCTCTACTTTCAAGATTAGGCTTCAAACTTTCCTTTTTGCTAAAGCATATAGTTAGGGCTGGACCAGGTGACCCTGAATCCTCCCTTAGTTATGCTGCAATAGATGTAGGCTGCCGGGGGATTCCCATGATGCATTGAGTTTTTCCTTTCCAGTCACCTTTCTCGCTCACTATGTATTAACAGACCTCTCTGCATTGAATCATATCTGTTATTAACCTCTGTCTCTCTTCCACAGCATGTCTTTTATCCTGTCTTCCTTCTCTCACCCCAACCGGTCGCAGCAGATGGCCGCCCCTCCCTGAGCCTGGTTCTGCCGGAGGTTTCTTCCTGTTAAAAGGGAGTTTTTCCTTCCCACTGTTGCCAAAGTGCTTGCTCATAGGGGGTCATATGATTGTTGGGTTTTTCTCTGTATCTATGAAGCGCCTTGAGGCGACTTATGTTGTGATTTGGCGCTATATAAATAAAATTGAATTGAATTGAATTGAACATAATACAACATTAACCAGGAACAAATCATCCAAAGAGAAGTAGCACAAGGGAGAAATATGAGGATGGACGGACAGAATACACAGAGGGTATGAGGGAAGCAGAAACAGGTGGGAAAACAGCTGACAAACTGAACATAATGCACACAGATCAAGGGTGTATAAAAAATAAAACAGGAATTAACAAACACAGAGAACAACATTAATAAAACCAAAAGCCATACAAAAAGCCTCAGAGTCAAAACAAAACAGAAAAGAGTCCAGGGGCTTGGCCTGGAAAAGGAACTAAACTGTCACGGCTGGGGAGGCGAGCTGTGGGGTGTGGAGGAAGGAGGACCCAAGATGCAAGCAGTGGATGAAAATGCTTGTGAAGTTTATTTACAAGGGTGTAGTGGCAAACAGAGCAGTGGGGCATGACAAATAACTGAAAACACTAAACTGGGAGAACTAAAATAACAGACCTGGGAGCATACGAACAAAGGGATGAGCGGCTGAGGGCCAAGGCAGAGGCAGACCGGGAGAGGCAGACGACAGAGAAGGCAGACGAAGGGCAACGAGGGCAGACGAAGGAGACGAGGCAGAGGAACCAGACACCACAGGCAGGAGAACACACAGGGCTTAAATACACACACCAGTAATCAGGGGATGAGAGACAGGAGGGCAACACAGCTGGGAGGAATCAGAGCTGACGGGACAGGGGAAAGTAAACTGAACACACTCACATCAGACAGAGACCTTCACAATAAAACAGGAAACTCAGACACGGGGAACCAAACAAGACACAGAACTAAACAGACAGATTCACAAACAGACGGGGTGACACCATAGACAGACAGAGACACAGACGCAGACTCAGAGGCAGATCGAATATAACACATAGAACTCAAACAATAATAATCATATTCATAATAAACTAGAAAATGATAATAAACTAAAAGCGCTAGGTCACCGACCCAGGACCATGACATAAACAAAGGGTACCAAAAAGTTCAGGAGGCTAACCGACCGGCCAGTGACAGAAATGGAAGGACTCTGGAGGTGGGAGCTGCAGTCCACCCAGCCATTACTCAGAGTTTCTATCTGATTCTAAGAACCATACCCAAGACATTGCATTCCTGTAAATTAATTACATGATGTGTGGCCAAATGTTTGTGCATGTAGGAAGTATTTCCCCTTTTTGCTGTGATCAGGGGTCATTGCTCAACAAAAGTACTGTGTTACACATCACTTTTCTTAAAAAAAAAAAAGCAGTACATTACCTAATTACTTGCTGTATAAAACTAATTTGTTATACAATGTTATGGCATGGTGGTTAGCACTGTTGCCGCACAGCAAGAAGGTCCTGAGTTCAATTCTACCATCTGGCCGGGGTCTTTCTGTGCAGAGTTTGCATGTTCTCCCCGGGTACTCAGCTCTCCCACATCAAAACATGCAGAGAATATCACATGCCCATGCACATAATCCAAGCAAAGTAAACAACTGTCTCAAAATAGTCAGCATATTAGGTAAACTAAAGCCAAGATAGAGTCCACTGGACGATGGTATATAGCTGAGCTCCCTGCGGATGTGGACGTCATTCTCCAAGGATAAAGAACATTTTGACCACCACTCGCTTCTTTCCACCAACGCCAGTGTGAATGTGAGTGCGAATGGTTGTCTGTGTCTCTATGTGTTAGCCCTGTGACAGACTGGCGACCTGTCCAGGGTGTACCTTTTGCTCTATGACAGCTGGGATAGCCCCTGCAACCCTGGAAAGGATAAGCGGAAGTGAATAGATGGATGGATGTTATTTACCTTTCCTGTTTCTATCCTGAAAGGCATTGTCTTATAATTACTAACCAATATACACCTTAGGCTACAGACCCACACACGCCAACACAAATCCCTATCTTTAATGAAGAAACTTAAAGAAGTCCAGATGCTTTCCTTTCCAACTCCTTAGTGTACTTTCCCATCATGCGCTCATCCTTTTGTGTGATAAAAATAAAAGTACTGGCTATATCCACGATCTAGACCACTCCACTATTTTTCTCCTCTGGCACACAAACTGAAATCAGCTGATTGTAGAACAAGTGCAGGTAGAACTGATAAGAGGAATCGATAGGCAAGCAGAATAATGGGAACCAGTCCTGAGTTCTATCACAGCTTTCTTTGTAGCTAACATTTATGTTCAGGTCTATAATTAATGGTTTAAAATGGCTTCATAGAAAAAAGGAGCTTTATCATTGATTCATTGGATTGTGAGTAATAGAAATGGTTACTGGTTTAAAAAAAAGTTGCAGCATAATTGATTGATTGGTTGATTGATTGATTGATTGCTTGATTGATTTATTGGTCGATCGATCGATCATGCTGCAACTTTTTTTTAGTTGCAGCATAACTGAAACTGTAGAACTGCTCTGAAGCAAATTAGGATTTTAAAGTATCAAAGTAAGAGAAGAGACAAAATATCCACTCAACTACACAGAACATGACTAAATTACAATAATGATTTTAGTCACTCATTGTTTCTCATTACATGCTTATAAGTAATACTGTAACTGTTAACTATTGTTACATATTTTGTTTTATCAGAAAAAGCAACTGATGCTGAGCAATATTTATTTGTATTTATTTATATATAAATAACATTCAACTGAATTGAATTATTGTAGAGCTCTTTTAGTTTCTGCAAGCCATGTTTAACAAAAATGCTATTACACTGTGTGTGTGTGTCATACTAACAACTTAAAAATATTTTTTTAATGTGTTTAGAGAGGCAGTTCAATTTTATTCCTCTGATGCCATATTATTCCCAAATGTGTGTGTGTGTGTGTGTGTGTGTGCGCGTGCCTGAATCACTGTAAGACCAGAGGAGGTTTTCCACATGAAAAGGGACTAAATGACCTTACTTGGTGTCACGTACAATTACAGCAGGCTCAACACTTGCTACAGTAGGCTGCTGTAATTCAGTGCTACCTGTGGTATCACCAGCCAAGAATAGGTGGCACAAGAGTACAAAGATATTTCTAGAGAAACTGAGTCCATCGGTTTTTGGGCAAGCACCGTATTTTATAGTTTTCCTTCTGTACATATCAAGGCTGGCTGAAGGAGAATCCAAATGCTGGACTTGAATGGAGAAAGTGTTTTTATTTACAGAGAAAACAGTGCCAACAATCCACAGTGTGTGTTCTTCCAATTCCCTGTGCCGTGATTCCTCTCCGTGATGCGTGGTAGTGTTTCGTCCTCCTCAGTGCCTGTGTTCAACAGTGTGCTGCTCCCTCCACACGTTTCCGTAATCACCCTGGAAACAAGAGATGCCACAATGAGTACCGTCCCATCCACCGGCCAACTAAACACGTTAAGCATTTCAACAAGAGAGCAATTGAAAACACAAGCTGCGTACTAACTGTATTTCTAGTTTAACAATCCTGCGCCGACTGCTGCGCCACAGCTCTCTTAAGTAGAGCTCCTTGATTTAGGCAGATCGGCAACAGGTGAGTGATTATCAGAGGTGTGGCTGGCTCCAAGGCAGGGACTCTCCAGGCCTGGTGGGGCAGCAAACCACAACAACACACACAAGGGAAATGAGGAACCAGGAGCAGATCACACCACAACCATAAATGATTAAGAAAGACGAATAAAACTATTCATTAAACTCAAAAATGACACATGATCCTCAGGTCACAGACCCAGGCCCATGACAGTACACCAACAAAGTAAAATTTAAATCAAAAATTTTGAAGTGAAACCTTTTAGCCCTAGTTCAGCCCTAGTTAAATACTAAACCGGTGGGACCCAAGGTGTCATGGTTTGTCGGCCCAGACTTAAACGCAGCACTCAGAGATGCAAGTAGCTGAAGGTGCTTCCTAGAGGTTGCTGTTGGCCACTCCAAAACAACCTGGTTCTTTGCTAGGTCTGCTCTAATGTGTCCCTCCTCCACTATGTGTCCTAGGAATGAGATGGTGTCATTGGTGCCAATGAGATGGTTTGTCTGGTCAGTCTCACACATAGGACTCAGAGATACAAGTTTAGTGAGTTTATTTACAGTGCAGGTGCAGATTGTGCAAAGTCTTTCAGAAGTTCTCAGTTCAAAATTCAGTAACACTTTATAACATGACCCGCGAATAAGGTAAAGGACACTCAAAAAAATAATTCATTGGATGAACGTAATTTTATCTTGCGACTTATATTCCATCTAAACCAGGGGTCGGCAACCTGCGGCCCTTTAGTCCTTATAGTGCGGCTCCGCATGGTTTGGGAAAATAAATTAGAAGTATTTAGCTGAAGTGTATTTTATTTATGTTAGCTC
>NW_024583653.1:41428-54810 GCF_018398535.1 Haplochromis burtoni
TTTATTTTATTTTATTCTACTGTATATAGTATTTTATTTTATTCTATTCTGTACAGTTGTGTACTGTATTTATTCTTATTGTATTCTAATTTTTGCCTCATAACTTTTGCACTGTCCACTTCCTGCTGTGACAAAACAAATTTCCCACGTGTGGGACTAATAAAGGTTATCTTATCTTATCTTATCTTAACTGGTAAGACAGTAGACAGCGATGAGGAGGGCTGTGCGAGTGCATCGTAAAAACACATAATTGTGCCTGACACCCGTAAACGAAGCAGCATCTGGCTGAAGTTTAAAGACTTTTTTGTCTCGGTCTTGGTCTCGGTCTTGGTCTTGATACCCTCTGGTCTTGGTATTGTCTTGGTCTCGGTTTAGGCGGTCTTGACTACAAGTCTACCACACACAGAGAAGCAAGCACACAAACCAAGATGTATCTTTATAGAAGTTTGATTTTGTCATAGTTTATCTTTTCTAGTCTTTTGGTTTCTGTTTCTGTGTTCTTGGGTTGCTGTCTCCCCTGTCAGCTGTATCCCCTGGTCCATTCCGCATCTCTTATGTTTTCTGTTTTACTTTGAAAGTCTGTGTCCTATGTCAATGTATTGATTTTTCCTTCCCCTTGGTCTTGTCATGTCAGATTACTCCCAGCTGTGCTCTCCTTCTGTCTCATTCCCCTCATTATCCCTCAGTGTATTTAAGCCCCGTGTTTCTCTTTGTCAGTGTCGTGTTGTCTGTGTTCCACCCCCTATGTTATGTCAGGTTTCAAGATTCTGTGCAGGACATGATTCATGTTGCTTGTTCTTGTATATGTTTCATAATTCTTTCATGTTCCGGCACAAAGTCTTGTTCATAGTCGTCACAGTCTTCATAGTCATAGTCTTCACAGTTCTTAGTTTCTTCCCAGTTTAGGATCCTGTTTAGTTGTTGCTCCTGTTCTGCTCTCATTTTGTTTTGTTCATGATCTCCAGTCCCAATAAAACGCTCGCTTTTTTGTTTAAAGTTAATTTTGTCTCTTCTTCTGTGTCTGACCTGGGTCCTGCAAACACCCTCACACCGTCTGCACCCGCAGATTATGACAGTCATAACCAGTACATAAAATGAAATACAAGCCCCTAGTGATAAAGATAGATAAACAATAGAGTATGCTAAAATTATCTTACTACAAGGCTCATTCACCCATTCATATAAGGGCTTTTTCAATGCCATAAGCACTTTTAAACTAATGTTCACACACTCTGACACCCGATGGAAAACCTGGATGAAGGAGCCAGGCTGGAGACCACAGCAATCTCCAATATCAATCAATATTACAAACCACAATCAGTCTTAGGGCCTAAGTCTTAGTCTTACCGGGAGCTGACATGATCCAGGTATTCTGCCTGACAAACCTAACAGCACTCCATGACTCCTGGTAGCACCGAAATGTGAGATGCTAACAGCTAAACATCTATACTAATCCTGATTATGAAGGAACCCTATAGTGGTACTTATATTTTGATTTTCTACTCAGCTATATTGTTTATTATATGCTTTGATTTTGTTGTTGGTTTTATGTTCATAGGTGGGAGAAGTGTTTCGTCACTCATCCAAGTGGCTTCAGTCTTCTGTCTCCAGACTGAAGAAGTCACTTCGATGAGTGACAAAATGTTTCTCCCACTGAAAACACTACGTCCAGATGAACAGAATCAACCTAATGTAGTCTATACTGAGTTGTGCGCTCAAACGAAAAAATATGTAACATATTGCATTACTTTTAAAAAAAGAAATGAGTAATGTGTAATACAGTGGTCCCTTGCGGTTCACCTTTCACACCCTCGCTGTTTTGCTTGTTTTTTTTCTGCAATTGTTTTTTAAAATTGTGTTCTGCATCCTGATTGGCTGTAGACCATTGTCAATCAATCTCCTCTGTGTCTCCTGTACAGTACAGAATGCGTTCAGCTTGTTAAATTTACATAAATCTTAGATCGCTAGCAGTGTGACTCTGAAGTGCTGCACTGTATGTTTGTAAGTTTTCTCCTCAACAAACACAACAATGTCAACGAAACGTTTTGCACCATCAAAGGCTCCTGTGGTAGCACCCAAAAGGCAGAGGAAGATGCTAACCATCGCACAAAAACTTGGACTTCTGGACATGCTAAAGGAAGGTGGAAGTTACCATATTTTTTGGACCATAAGGTGCACGGGATTATAAGACGCATGAGGTGTAACAAAACAGTCAGATAAGTCAAACTTTACTCAACTCATTCTTATTGCTTCCTCTACTTCCCTACCATTGATTCATTAATGTTGAATGAATTCGCTCGCAGCTGCTTTATTCCCATGTTCTGGACCTGAAAACAGGGTTTGATCTTTGGTTTCATTCTATAATACTGGACTTATTTTTCTACGAAGGTTTGAACTTTGAGAGTGTTTGAACAAGAGAGAAATGTGTGAAAATGTTAATGCCTGTCTGAGGAAAGTGTATAAAGTCTGTAGTGAGGGGTTTTACAGCCTTAAACATCTATAATAACTGTAAAAAATAAAGTTGGCAACTTGGCAGATTTCATCTATCGCGTGTTATTTTTAGAACGTAACTCCCACAATAAACGAAAAATTATGTTATGTCTATTTTAATAATAAATCATTTTGATGAATAAACCTTTCTATGTTTAAACATATGCCATGGTGTGTTCTTTTTGCTTGTGACTTCTTGATGTTTTTTATTAATAAAAAACAAACACTATATATATCTATATCTATATAACAATGTATAATACGATCTTATAAAAGGTTGTGAGTATGCTTGTGCTGTGAGGTATGTTTATATATAATATACTATAACTTCTATAATTATAACTATATACATATTGTATATTTCTTATGTACATTTTAGACCTGGGAGACTGTTCCCAGGTAGGAATAGGCAAGCGTCCTTGGGGATCAGGATTGTCTGCCCTTCAGGTAGCCATTCTAGGCGTCCTTTATTGAATTGCAGCTGGTTCAGTTGTGTTGCCAGACTCTCGTGGAGTGCAGTCAGCACCTTCAGCCAGTAGGCATGAATCATGCCAGGGTCTGGTGCTGTCCAACTGTTCATACTGGAGACCCTTTCTTGGATGTCTGCCACTGTGATGGTTATTGGATCCTGTTTAGGGAGGTTGCTGTGGTCTGCTCTTAGATCCACAAGCCACTGAGCATTGTTGTTATGAGTTGCATCCTTCTCCCACATGTTCTTCCAGTATTGCTCCGTCTCCAGCCTCGGTGGGGCTGTTCTCATATTGTTCCCCTGCCACTCAGAGTACAACTTGAATGGTTCCGTGGAATACAGCTGGTTTATGGGATTGCCCATAGTGCTGCATTCACATCTTCTAGTAGACCTTCAGGGGGTACTTCACATATTCTTGGTAACCGGCTACAGAGTGTCCAGATTTTCATCTTTGCCATGATTCTGTCTTTCAGGTCAGTTCCTTTCACACTTAACGCTCCTTCTTCCATCATACTTTGGGCTTGGTACCCAATCTTGAGTGGGGGTGACGATGTCTCCCTCCTGACCTGTCGTCCTGGCTCGTCTTTGCCGTAGCTGGACCTGATTCGTCATGGGCCCAGCTCAAACGGCCCAGATCTGATACGGATCTGTTCATGTACCAGCTCATCTACCTTGGATCTGTTTTTGATCCGTTCATCGTGACGTATTGCTGTTGTTGTTGTCAGCTGTCCGCAGCCCGAGTGTCCAAAAAAATGCACTTTCCCTCTGATACAGTTTGATTAAAATCTTACACTGCCAGCAGTGACCCTTAATCATAAATATAAATATAAAAATAGGTAGAAAAAAACTGAATCCTGAATAAATATTATATTATTCAATAATTTGCTACAAATAGATCAGTGTGTTTGGGATCTTAGTAGATACATCTGTAGATCTGTACAGTGATATTATTGACTGCTCTGAAATCTCTGGAAGTTTAATGTTCAGCCCATGGACTCAGTTCAATGGTCTCAAGGTTCAAGGTTCAAGGTTCTTTATTTGTCACATGCATAGTTATACAAGTATAACACACAGTGAAATGTAGCCTGACACGCTCCTCGACATGTGCAAAAATTGGGGGGGGTGTAGAGGAAGAACATATTATATATATATATATATATATATATACATTGTGTGAATGTGCAGTAGTATATATAATATATATATAATATAATATATATAATATATTATATATATATATATATATATATATATATATATATATTATATATATATATATATATACAGACATATAGTATATACACTGGGTGAATGTGCAGTAGTAGCAGCAAGCAGGTGAATTCTGTATATTAATATGAATAGACATCTGACTATTTTACAGGATAGACAATATAAACATATTTAAAATTAAAGGAATTGAAATGTACATTGTGCCTTGGTTTAGTGTCTGGAAGAGTCCTGTCTCAGTCAATTATAGATGATGTGAGAGGGCGGGTGTGTGTGTTTAGGGCACGGATGGCTTGGGGATAGAAGCTCCTCTTGAGTCTCTCTGTCCTTGCCCGGAAGATGCGGAACCTTCTACCAGATTGCAGAAGTTGGAACAGTTTGTTGCCAGGATGGGACGGGTCCTTCAGTATCTGCGCTGCTCTAGTCCGGCATCTCCTGGTGTAGGTGTCCTGAAGCGGGGGGAGAGCAATCCTGCAGCAGCGTTCTGCTGTACGGATCACTCTCTGGAGAGCTTTTTGGTCCTTCACACAGCTGTTCCCAAACCACGATGTCATGTTCTGTGTGAGGATGCTCTCCACAGCGCCTGTATAGAAAATCCTGAGGATCTTTGGAGAGACCCTGAACTTCCTCAGTTGTCGTAGGTGATACCTACGCGCTGCCTAGCCTTTTTGGTCTGGACCTGAATGTGGGCAGCCCATGTCAGGTCTGAGGAGATGTGAACACCAAGATACTTGAAGGACTGCACCCTCTCCACTGGAACTCCATTGATGATAATGGGCAAAAGTTTGGCATGACTTGTCTGAGGTTCGCTTTGTTAAAGTCTCCTGCTACAATGAGGGCTGCGCCCGGGTCCTTGTTTTGAAGCGAGCTCAGCACATCATGTAATTCGGACAAAGCGGACCTGTGTCCGCTTGGGGTGGGATGTAGACCGCCGTGGCGATGACCGAGGTGAACTCACGGGGCAGATAGAAAGGGCGGCACTTAATGCTCAGGAACTCCAGATGCAGCGAGCAGCCGCTGGAGAGAGTAGAAATGCTCCTGGCATCACACCACTTTCTGTTTACCATGAAACACACTTCTCCACCTTTGGTTTTGTTAGACTCTGCCGTTCTGTCCGCGCGGAGCACAAAGAATGAATCTGACGGAGTTACGGCCTGGTCCGGCACGGTGGGGGTCAGCCATGTCTCCGTGAAGCACAGAATGTTGCAGTCCCTCATGTCACGTTGGAAGGTGACCCTTGCTCTTAGGTCATTGAGCTTGTTCTCCATGGATTGTAAATTGGCCAGTAGGATACTGGGCAGTGGTGCGCGATGCACCTGCTGTCTCAGTCTGTTCCTAATACCAGCGCGTTTTCCCCGGCGCTTCTTTGTTCTGCGCCTCGGATGAGCGGCCCGTCCTTTGTTGTTCTCCGCGCCGCGTAGAATCTCTGGCGGCCAGGAAGGGTCGGGTTTAAAAGTGTCCAAGATTAGATGTGCCACCTTGGCACCGATGTTTACAAGTGATCCGCTGTCGTAAACTATAAGACTAGAGGATTTTGGGATGTAAACCAGAGCAAAAAATAGGTAAAAAACAAGAAAAGTAGATAGTCGGAGCGGAGCGGTCAGGAAGGCGTCTGGACGTGGCCGCGCCATCAAATAATCAATCAAATAAATTAGCATGACTTCTTTTTTTAATGTCATCAGTTCAGATGTCAGTTTGATCACAGCATTGCTCTGTGGTGTCAAATTCATGTTCAAACATTATCACTTACTAGAGGTAAGTAAGTAAGTAATGTCTTTGATGCATCTACCTGACGTTTTCTTCCGCTTCTAATTGATCTTCCTCCAACATCTTCAAAGCAAAGATGGCAGCCAGGGAGGAAATCTATACTGGACAGCAGACAGTCATATATTGTTTGTTTTGTCAGACATGTAAGAATCATAGCAAAATTGTCTGATTGAATGTTCACTGATATCTGGCTGATTTCTTGTTACATTTTAAAACACCTTCTGCTGTTTTAGAGTTCTCCTGGATAAAAAAAGAAATCTGGCACTTCTCACCTAGCCTCCAATCAAAAGAAAACTGTAATTTAAAAATAGCTGTACCCAGATTTTTTTTTTGGTGGGGGTTTAATTAACTCCCACAACAGGAAAATACACATGTGAGGTAACTCAGATTCATTGCTCTAACCGTAAGAAGATTATTATAGATTTTCATCATCCTTTTTCCTTCTGACTCTGCATGTGCACATGACTTTAACACAGAGTGTTAACACTTCATAGTTAGCTCATAATTTATATTTTACCGATGCAAAAACAGACTCAGTGCTAAACCGTAGCACTGAGTCTGAATAACTGAGACTGGTGCTGTTGTAGTGGATTCCAGTGATTCCAGATGTTCACAAAACATTAAAAAAACACACGTGACTGATGCAAAGTTTAAACTGTATTTACCTTATTTTCCCGAGGCAGTGTGCAAAGATGAAACAGGCCCTGAATAAGATCAACACAGATCAGCACAGATGTATAATATCATTAATAAATATATTATTCTGTATTATTCTTAGTCTGAAAGAAAGTGGTGACATTTATATGGTCTAGGGCTTATTTTCAGATCAAGATCAAGATCGTCCCTGATTAGTTAACTGTTTTTCATATTATTTAACAGGAGATATGTGTAGGGACCGAGAGGGGCATTCAATAAAAAGAAACCAAAAACTGGATCATGCATGAACTCCAGTTGCGGTAAATATGAGTTGGTGAATTAAAGACAAAATAAATAAATAACGCAGTGTCATGATCATAACTCCATCAAATTGGTCTTGAAAGATAAGAACATATCTCACAGTGTGATGAAACATTCAGAGGATGACGCTGCTGTTACAAATTTCTTATTGTTGCCCTTTAATGTGCTGATAAATCAGAGAGGAAAAAGGGCCAATTCAGAATTTTCTGGAGTATTTTGACCTTTTCTTAAGAATGGTAGAAGCTTCCTGTAAATGCATGGCTATGTTTGAAAAGGAACTGTTAACAGCTCAATCAGGATAATTTTATGGCCAACAAATTATCAACTGTCGCCCAAAATGGTGGCTCAAACTCTGAGATAACAATTCAACTTATGATACTCACTTTAATGTAATGGATGTGCTCAGATGTGGAGAACAGAAAAGGCAGAGTTAGCTTAACTTTACTGGCAGTTTCTACTGGAATCGGGGGGGAAATTCCTTCACGTGTTCAGCCCTGGAGTAACAGCTAGCGGGACAGATAACTTTATCACCGCAACTGCCACACCAAAATAAACCACTCAGGGGCTTTTTAAACGTTTAACCTCTTAATATATGTTCACTGAAATGGTAACTTCATGAATGAAGTATATTTGACACAAAAGTGTACAGTACTTACCTCTTTAGAGAAGTGCTGCTGCCCAATCCACTGCTTATGGAAAAAAGAAAAAAAGAGAATAGCAGACACGGAGGTGTACCCTCTCCGTAGGTGGACTGGATCCTGTCCAGATGCCAGAAAGTGGGGCGGATCTGCTGACCTGAGGGCAGATCCATCCCAGAATATGATGCTATCTGGGTTTATTTTCTTGCTTTATTCTTTTTCTTGTGCTTATGAGTTCTATCTTCTAGTGCTTTTTATAGACTCCTTATTGTTTTTTGTGTTTCATGCCCTCAGTTCTCAGTTACAGATAACCTTGGGTTCCTTTTGTTTTTGATGTTTGTTAAGTCCTACGTTTGTTAAGTTACTTCCTGTTTTATTTTGGTGGTTGTTTGTCGCTTCTGCTTTGATAGTTTTTGTTCATCTATCTTGTTTTCTTTGCTTCACTGCAGCTGTTTCTTCGCCCAATTTTTCCTAATGCCTCTAATCAATTTATTCTCTTTGATGTGACAGCTGTTATCCTTCCACTGAGTTCCTGTTATCATCTCCAGCTTGTCTTCCATTTATATTTATATACTTCACTTTATCCTGCCTTTCTGTGGACTTCTATTACACCTTAAAAAACCCTTTCAATAAGTACCGTGCCTCAGTGTCTGCACTTGGGTTCTCATTCCACAACACATGATATCTGTGCTGATATGCGTGTTTAATTTTGTCCTCATTTGGCAATCAGTCATCATTTGGCCAAATGTTTTTACTTTGGTCTCATCTGTCCAAGATAGATTTAGTGTTTTAGAAGTCTTGTGGTTTATTCAGGTGCAACTCCTGTGATGAATGTGATATTGTGTTAACACCAGACCAACAAAATCCCAAAACTTCAGCTTTTCATAGAGGGGCATAGAATCTGGCTGCTTCTAATGTTTTAATTCTGATGTAAGTAGCAAGGGTGTGTTTTATTTTCACATGATGGTATGTTAATGTGAAAGTACTGGACTAGTGTGATGCATCAAGAGAAGACATGATGACCTAACATGTAAACTCATGTTTTAGGTTCTTTCCCTTTACACACTAGTAAAACCTAGTGATTTTCTAGCCTAGTGCATCAAAAGAAGCAAGAAGTGCACAGACAGTAGTTCAGGGCAGAGGTTTCAAGGGTCAAGATAAGAGGAGACAGGACCTCCGCCACTTGTTTCTAGCAAATTAAGAGGGGCACCCTGCTGGGGACACAGGGCAAATTTGGAATACAAAGAATGTCAAATCACTAAAGCAAAAAGCTAGCACTTTTCTAAGTTAAATTCAAAAGAAAAGAAATAAGGGAACAAAGCAACAATTAAAAATAGATCTTGGCAAGTTGTGCATAATACAGCTGAAGTTACAGTTGTGATAATAATGTCAACGTAGCAAGAGAAAATAAAGACAACATTCATTATTATCATCATTATCAATTACTGAAAAATCTCAAAAAAAAAAAGAGTGTGACAGGGAGGAAGAAAAGATAAAACAGAAAACTCACTCATATTTCAGATGTTAGAACAACAACAGTAACAGTTGTGTTTTTGTTGCGCTTTCTGCTGCCACGTAGGAATAGCTGACTCATATTGATTACTGTACTGGATATCAGTAGGTGCTTGAGGAAGTAGGAATTGGTAGTATGTATGTGTGTGTCTTATAATCATTAAAATATAATTCATGGAAATAATTACATTTCTCAGATGCTCATTCACACTTAGCTAACATCTTACCTGTTGGGAGCTTATGCTGATTATTTGTCAGCCATACAAACAATTTGGCAAAGTGGCAGTTGCAAAGCCAGGGGTTGCCCTCCAAACGCACCATGTTAAGGGAGGGCAAAAGTTCCAGGACCCTGACATCCAGCCCTGTGAGACCATTCCTCTCCAGCTCCAATTCCCTCAAAGACGTCAACCCTGTAAAAACATCTCTGCTTACCATAGTTAGATAGGGATTGTCCCCTAGTCGTAGTTTAATCAGACTCCTTGATTCCCCAAATGTTCCTGAGGGGATTTCAGTCAGGTTATTGTTTCCCAAGTCCAAGAAGACTAATCTTGAAGAAGTGCTCAAGGTCCCTGGCTCCAGCTGGGAAAGGGAGTTATTCCGTAGGTCCAAATACACCAGATCTGTGTAAAGGACCAGGAAGTCAGAAGGGATCCATGGAATCCAGTTGTTGGATAGTAGGAGACGGCGAACGTCCAGAGGAATGGAATCTGGTACTCCAGTTAGGCCTTGGCCAGAGCAGTTCACAGTGTGGTGGTCTGGACACAAACAGCTGGTTGGACAATTCTGGCCTTGTTTAAGCAAGGTGGAAAACAACAAGGCAAGGAAAGGCTTCAACCAGTTAATACATAGTAACATTGTCAAGGGGGTCTCAGCATTAATCATGAAACAGTGGGGTCAAAGGGTAGGTTAAAATGCAGGTCAGACAGACAAATGGATAAACAGGTTACGAGCACAGAGGTGGAAGGGAAAGAAAAGGTTAAACACTGTTGGTTAAGCTAGCATCCGTCCGTGCTTTGCAGTGTGAATTGAGAAAAAAAAAAAGTCGAAAAGCCATGGAGTAGAAAAGGTATGCTGTATTCCAAGAGACCATGTAGTAAGCAGGCAGGATCAAGCAGGAGGCTGCTGGCTTTGAGGGAAGAGAGGGGAGGAGCAAAAGAGAGAGCATGCAAGAGAATCGGGAGGAGGGGGGATGTGAAAAGGGAACAGATTAACACAGTGGTAAATGGAAGCTAGCAAACCAGAAGCGATCAGGGTGGGGCTTGTAGGGGTGACATCTGACAGGGATCGTTTTGTGTGTATAAATCTGTGTATATTTAGACTACTGAGGACAGGCCTATATGCTTTCTCAATGCTTTTCAGGTAAAACAGCTGTCCGTGTCATCATTTGGGTCATTTGAAAAGAATACTAGTGTGAATTCCCACTGAAAACCAACAAAAATCCTTTTTTCCAGACTGGCAGGCTCCAAGTGAAGATGGCATCATGAGCTGTGACTCATGTCTGAGGCTTTAGCATATGTTCAGCCAACATCAACATCCCACATACTCATATGTACCGAAATCAGGACATTTCAGCATCCCCTCTTTGGGAATCACAGTCAAACCATCCCCCGTGTTCTTTTGCTTTATGTGTAAATACTCAGCATTATGGTAGGGATTTTTGATTTAAAAAGTAAAAGAAACCTGCCAGTGGGTGTTCCTTAACAGTTATTGCATCTGTTTTTTGCATCAGTTTCTATGTAACAAATTAAGAAATAGACTAATACAAACACAAAATTACGTAACAAAATAAATATTTAATTATACATTATAATAAAAATAAATTATAATTATAAATTATAATTATTATGAAATACCATGCTTAACATAGAGGGACGGGAAATGCCATATTCAGAGGGCTCTTTTCATTTACAGAAGGCAGAGAGGATGCCAATTCATTTGAACTAACATGCACTAAACAAGCTTATTCTGAAATGGCACTCCACCAGTTTCTATGTGGTTTCAGTTTGCTGATGGTAACTCACAGAAGTAGTTTAAAAGAACATTATTTTAACCAGGGTTTCTCATTCAGTCATTTCTTACTGTGTTACCATGGTAAATGCCGGTTTCTGTGACCAGTGTTTTGTTATTCTTTCTGGTTCCCCAGTCAGTCATGTCTTCATGTTTTTTCCTTTTTGTCTGTGTCAGGTTTGTATGGCACTATCCAAAAGCTCAATGAAATTATATGATCTATCTATCTATCTACCTACCTATCTAGGTAGCTAGCTTTTCCAGTCCCGGGTTGCTGCTCGTGCGGTCGACCGGCCATTCAGCTGAGCAGTTTTGCGTTCTTTTTCTAACTTTAATGCTCTTTTCGTTGTTGTATTTCGCCGTCTATTCTGTATATTTGGATTCTCTTCCTTTTACTCATTTTTGTGATTTCTTGGACTTGTTTTCGACACTCGACATGACCCCAAGGCTCACCTACACCAGGGACTCCCTCATCCAGCTGCGGCCGCAGCTGCAGCCTGGCCTCCGGCTTTTCCGCTCCGCTTCCACGGACTACTTTCCCAAAGAAATACGGAAATCAAAAAACTCACAATAACAAGGTAACCGGGAGGGGATTAAAGAAGAGTGGGGTGAGAGCCAGACTAAAGATGGAGACACACAAACAACGAGTGCTTCCGTCCATTATCCTTGCTTATGTGCGGTCTCTCCGCTCCAAGCTGGACGAGCTGCAAGCCTGGGTCAACCACGTGCATGAGTACAGAACTGCCTCCGTTCTGGCATTCACGGAATCGTGGTTAAACAACAGCGACGACGACAGCATGCTGCACATTGATGGCTTTTCACCACCTCTTCATATGGACAGAGACCGCAAATGCACTGGGAAGCAACATGGCACCGGCGTGTATCTGTATGTAAACAACAGCTGGTGTTCTACAGTCACTGTGAGGGAGAAGCTGTGCACTACAAACATCGACCTTCTGGCTGTTTCCCTGCACCCCTACTATCTCCCCAGAGAATTCCCACAGCTTTTCATCATCTTGGTGTACAACCCACCACAGAGCTGATGCAGCTAAGGCCACAGACTACTTCACCAACGCTCTGTACAAACTGGAACAATTATCACCGGACTCCCCCAAGTTCATCTTGGGTGATTTTAACCACTGTTCCCCTGACAAGTCGCTCAAAGGATACCAACAGTATGTTACATGCAGCACACGTCAGGGGAAGACTCTGGATAAATGCTATGGCTCTGTACCAGATGCATTTAAAGCCCTACCCCTCTCCCCTCTCAGCTCAGCAGACCACCACACCATCCTGCCTGCCCCTGCTTACATCCCAGTCATCAAGAGGATTAAAAAGGTCACCAAAAACATCGAGCAGTGGACAGAGGAAAGTATCCTCACCCTACAAGGATGTTTCGAAGCCACTGACCGAGACAGCCTTCTTTCTCCGTCTGATGAGTACAAATACCTGGGAACCATCTTTGACAACCTCCTGAAATTCTCTGCCAACACAGAGGAGATTCTCAGGAGGTGCCACCAACAGCTATACCTCCTTAGGAAACTCAACTCCTTTGGAGTCAGCACACTCATCATGATGACTTTTTACTATGCCTTCCTGGAAAGCGTGATGGAGAAGGTCATGATGCTTTCCAGAGTTCTGACAGGCAGGCCAATGATTTTAGAGCACACTGATGCAGTGTGCAGTCTGTTCTTGTTCTGAAGGCTGAGAACAAGAACAGACTGCACACTGCATCAGTGTGCTCTAAAATCATTGGCCTGCCTGTCAGAACTCTGGCACTGGTTTTCAGCCAACAGGCCCTTAGACAGGCAGCCAAAATCATCAACGACCCCTCTCACATTCTTCACCCCACATTTCAATCACTCCCCTCTGGGCGACGCCTCTGCTGCATTTCCTGTTTGACTGAGAGGAAGAGAGCCACCTTTGTCCCCAAAGCCACTCTGCTTTTTAACTCCAGGCGATAAGACCATTTCCCACACCAGAAACATAAACTACACTCTTCTTATACTACCGACACTTTATTCACTTTTAGTCACTTACAGTTATTTATTCACCTTTCAGTCACTTTAATTTTAAAACTGTATATACTGTATAATCTGTGTATTTATTATTTCCCTCTTATTGCCTGTTCTTATTGTCCTTATCTTCAACGTTATGCTGCTCTGTTGTTTGTTAATTGCCCCTATAAATAAAGGGGATAAATAAAGTCTTCTGATTCTGATCTATCTATCTATCTATCTATCTATCTATCTATCTATCTATCTATCTATCTATCTATCTATCTATCTATCTATCTATCTATCTATCTATCTATC
>NW_024583653.1:55110-56069 GCF_018398535.1 Haplochromis burtoni
GTGGTTACCGTGACTAACAAGAAAATGCGGTGCGGTACTATTTTTCAACAAACAGACGGTTGAAGCTGTGTTCAGCGTACCACATCTTATATCAGTTGCACTGAAGTAGCTGTCTACATAACTAATCTGGGTGCTACAGCTTTAAGCAGCTGTGCCCGCTCCCGCCGACAGCAATCACTTTCTAGCAGACGATCACTTTTTAGCACAACACCTGTAGCTAGGGGGTAAAACAATTGCATGGGTGCTGCTGTTTGACTGAGGAAGAATAAAGTAGTCGTGGTAAGCCAATCACATGGCCACTTCAAGGTGACAAAGCAACAAGGTGATATATACCAGTTTTTAAATTGTGTTGATGGGCCACGTAAAACCAGAGTCATGATAAACAATATATATGCTGCGTTTTTTTCTGAATAGTTTCGTCATGTTTACTGTCTAAGGCCAGTGCTAGCAAGCACTTTCTGCTTATGACCAAAAAATAAAACAAAACAAAACAAAAAACACCCCTTTCATCATGACATTTGGTTGTTTAGGAAGAGGGGGAAGTTTTAGGAGTGATGGCGAGAGAGAGAGTGAGAGAGAGAGGGAGGAAGACAGCAGAAAAAGAGAGAGAACGAATTTTGAGATGTGAAAGATTTGTGACGTTTAGCCTGTTTGGAGTGTGTAGTTAATGTTTTGTCTTGTGTATTTAGTGTGTAGTGTTGTGGATAGTTTTGTGTTGTGTGTCAGAACAATGAGGCGACTGCTGTCTCCAGGTAGAAAACTGGAGTGATGGACCTGCTGTCAGACCTGCAGGTATCAGGCTTGTGATGTTCTCCTATACAGTGGACAGAAATTTTTGGAGTGGCACAAATAATTTGTGGCATCTTATTGAATGCAGAACAGCTGATTGTTATGTAAACAGTTTGAAATGGTCATTGAAAAAAGGTAGGAAACGGGTGAAGTGTCTTGCCCAAGGACAC
>NW_024583654.1:0-35481 GCF_018398535.1 Haplochromis burtoni
CATGATGTCATGTTCTGTGTGAGGATGCTCTCCACAGCGCCTGTATAGAAAATCCTGAGGATCTTTGGAGAGACCCTGAACTTCCTCAGTTGTCGTAGGTGATACAGGCGCTGCCTAGCCTTTTTGGTCTGAACCTGAATGTGGGCAGCCCATGTCAGGTCTGAGGAGATGTGGACACCAAGATAAGACAAATAGCACATGTTTTACCAAGCTGTTTGTTGTGCCCTGTGTTACCTCTGCCCTCAGTCTCCTCGCATTTCAGGTTTGGGTTCTTGTTTCTTAGTTTTCCCAGTTTAGGTTTTCCTTAGTTTTTGTTCATGCCATCCCCGCTTCTGTTTGTATCCCCACACTTGTAAATAAACTCACTCACAGTAACCAGTGCCTGCTCTTGGGTCCACTTCTCTTTCTTGCCACACAATTTGCCTCTGCAAATCGGGACCAAATTTCAGGTAAGAAAGGCCATAGAATCAAATACATATGATATGGAAACAGTCTAATGCAAAATTATTTTATATTATTCTTCACATGACATGTTTTCTGCTTATACCAATTTTTTGGCAACATATTTAAAGAGCACTTACATCCTTGATGAAGAAAATCCTTAAGACTGCTTGTTGTTGGTGATCTCACTTGTATTTTAGTGATTAAAAGAGGTGAAATAATTGTATTACCTAAGACAGTAAAATGCATGTGATTGGCTAACACAGAATAGATGCTTAAGGTTGTGGATACAAGCACCTGAAATGAACTTCCTCTAAAGGGTAGATCCATGAGGAGCCAGTTGAGGTGGTTCCGGCATTTGATTAGGATGCTTCCTGGGATTTGGGATTTCAGGAATGTTCTACTAGGAGGAGGCATCAGGGCACACCTGTGCCTCTCCCCTTGACCAGTCTCTTCCAAGATGAGGTGGTTGGGGAGAAGATTGGGTTATATAAGATAAGGAGCAGAAGATGGATGGGGGGATGATAGATTCAAAATTCTTCTTCCTGGGCTTTGTAAAACCTTTCACTTCAATTTCATCTTCTCTTGCAATTGTCCAAATTTTGAACTACAATTTTATCCGTCTCTAAGTGATTGTTATTTTTGCCCTTAAACCTTAAGCAAGCAGAAAGCTAACACTATAGTCACACTCTGCATTTTAGAGAACATTTGCAGGACTTTTTTGATACAATTTTTATGCTTTAAACACACCTTACATTTTCATTTTTTTAATTTAATAGATGATGATGATGAGATAGCCTTTATTTGTCAGTTGCAGGTCTTTTGCCCACAACCGAGATGACAGACCTTGCCGACCGTACATACAATACAAACATCACATTGGGGAGACAGGTCAGGCTAGGTAGCGAGGAAAAAAAAACATCGAAATGTGTAACACAAAAGGATAATACAGGAATGCACAGATATCAACACACCATAGCACAATAAACACAGACAAGCAACATGGGAAAGTGGTGTTCCACACTCAGCCTCATCTAAAAGTTTAGTCTCCATATGTGCTTAATTATATGTACATTAGAGGCCATGTACCTTGTAAACATAAATATAGCGCATAATAACAACTTGTACAAATTAATATCCAAATTAATGAGCTAAACATACTTACCGGAACCAGTTAAGCATTGCTCTACTCAAATGGTTGAAGAATTACAGTAATTTGATCAGGAAATTCCATGGTACACATGTCTTCTTTGTCTAGGAATGTAATTACTGTGCCCTTGATTTGTGATCGTGATCACTACTTTTACGACAGTTTGATGTTCATTTTGTAAATTATTTAGGTTGTGGTTGCTACATGCATGCAGTGTCTTCTCAGTCAGATTTAACCATCATCTGTTACACTCAGTTAAAAAAATCAAACAAAGAAGCCAAAAAAACAAGTAAAGAAGACAGATAAAAACTGAACTGGAGGCTTTACCCTACAAACCAATGGTTCCATTTCATCACTGCAGTGGATGTTCATGACTCCATGTATCTGCTAAACCTGTCCACTTAGTGTACTGAGTACTGAAATGATCGTTTTTGTTCTTTTAGGGTTCTTTTTTGCCTGCATTGTCTTGCTTTAAACATAAAAGACACTTTTGAGGCAAATGTATATTTATTTATTCCAGAAAGCACGACTACAAAACAGTTCATACAATTAAAACTCAAGAATGCCAGAAATGCAACACAACTAAGTTTAAGGTTTTGGCAGTCCAAGTATTTTCAGCAAGATTGAAAATTAACTGTCAACCTTTAAATATTAATAAAAAAACCCAAACAAAAACAAGATGTCAGGATCAATTTTAATTTCAGGAGATGCTAAACATCGTTATTAACATCAGCATTTAACATGAGAGTAGACACTGTCTTCAGCACACTCTCGCTTCCTTCTTCCTCTTGTTTTTCTTTCAGAGAAATTCAGCGCAGCGTAGTTTAGTTCTTCATCAACGACAGTCTGTGTGGTAACATAAAACATGTTATCTATGAAGTGGCATTTAACATTTTCTGACATATTTGAAGTGAATAACACAAATTTTCATCACTTACTGGTTGGCATGAGGTGTCAGTTTGTGCATATGCTATAGCACTTTCTTTTCCTAAGGATAAACAAAATAATAAAAATATATATATTAGTGAAATTAACTTAATATTGCATGTCCCTGAGAACCTTTTGTCATTGATAAAAATCTCACTTAAAGAAATAAGTTATTTGCAGAACTTAAGCACTGCTAGGGCCTTTTACAGTATATTTTACATTATGATTCTGTATATAAAATGGATCAGTCTTTTCATCCTTTCAATATAATTTGCACAAGTTTCATCTTTTAAATATTTTCAGTTTCTCGTAACACTTACTTTGAAGTTTTTTACATACTCTTCGATTGCAGATGAGGAAGACGTTTCCAATGACAGAAATTGCCAAAAATACTATTAATATTGTCAGCTGATTAAATGCTGACTGTGTGGGTAACACTACAAAAAACAAACAAAAATAATTTTCAGCCTTGCTCCTGTTGTTCACAATCTGTCACATTATTACATTACAAACAAAAGACATGCCTTTATTTTTGGGTGACAGAAAAATATGTAAAAGAAAAGAATTAAAAGTCCACATACAAAAGGCAAACAGAACTCCAAAAGACAGTTTGACAAAGGACAAGAGAAGACATCACTATTTATACTCACAGACGCACCGAACACTAATCAGGGGAATGAGACACAGAAGGGGAAAACAAGGAAGAGGTGAACGTAGCAAGACAGTAAACAACACTTAGCTATAACTACACAGTGGGAACACAAAGGGAACAAATAAACACTAACTATTAACAGAGAATATAAACAAAACATACAAAGAATAGACTAATAACGAAACATTTTAAATATATACAATAAACACATCTAAGTGTCAAAAAATTAAAAAGAAAATTAACAAATATTTACACATTACATTATCAACATATTTGGCATATAACTTCCAATACTCAACAGCAATGTCACCCAATAATGACATTGCTGTGAACGTTCACTAAAAATTGGTAATAGTTAATTATGATTGATTGATAGAGCTACCTTGGATATCTAGTTTAGCTCCATTTCCAAATAATATCTCCCCACATGTGGCCACAGCACAGTAGTAAGTCCCAGCATCAGAGGAGCTGACGTTCTTAGAGAAGCGATAAACACATGTCTTCTGATGGTCAGACCTTTTCTCACATTCATTACTTCTGTTTCTGTCAGTGTAGATGATGTTTGGTTGAGATTTATCTGATCCCTCTCTGACCCAGAGAATATTGAGACCTCCTGGACACGTCTTGTTGTCAGAGTCAGAGAAGACTGAACACTGGAGCGTCATTGTGTCTCCTGGACGGACTGGATTTGATTCTATCAGCAACTGACTGACTGCAAAGTTTGATGTCCTCTGAGCTTTTCCTGTGCAATTACAAAGACATTCTTCAAAACATGCTTGGACAAATTTTCAAAGTTTGTAAAGGTAGGTTGGCTTATTACCTTTTACTAACAAATACATCCCACTCCATGTAGTTCCAATCCATTCTGTGTTTGCACAGTGATAGAGTCCCTCATCCTCTTGAACTGTCTTTAAAATGGTCAAGCTGGTAAAATTCTTACCATCGTATACTCCAAATCTTAAGCTCGAAAATCCAGGACCAAAATCAACTGTAGATTTATACAGTGTAACTATTAATTTAAGAGTATCCCCGACACTCTGCTTGTACCAGTTGACTCCTCTAATGCTGAGCTCTTTGGGAATAGCACATGTTAAGGTTGCTGGTTCACCAAGCTGAACAGTTTTAACTGGAACCAGAGAGTCTGAATTAAGGAAAAGAGATGGAAAAGTAAAACATTTTTTTACATGGTAACTGTCAATCGCAAATCTATTGGTGTGTAAATTGTTAACAGATAAATTTTTAGATAAAATTAAAAAAAAAAAAACACTTACATCCTTCATGAAGACAAAACAATGTAACCCAGAAGACGATCATCCTGACACTGCTTCTTGTCGTGGACCTTACTGGTATTTCACTGAGTGAAGGAGGTGAGATGATTGTTTCAGGTCAGATGGAAAATTGTATCTGATTGGTTAAGCCAGAATACATTCAGATGTACACTTCCTGTCACATTTAACTCCTCCGGTGCTTTGTAAAATGTATTACCTCTCTTTCATCTTATATTGCAATTGATTGTTCAATTTTTACTTTTCACTCAATTTATGTCAATAAAAAAGATATTATATTGGGTCTTATGTTACTAATACTTCAAATACATCATAATTTGCATTTCAGAGTCACAACTCTACATTTTGTCTCCTGTAGAGCTCAAAAGCATCTTGAACCAATGCCCCGTACCCAAAGAAGATCAGAATGAATTAATATGGGTATTTTTATGTAGCAAATTTAATCAGCATTAATGACAGATGTTAATAGAAATCACACATGTCAACTCCGTAGTGGAGCCAGAGGTAAATCCAGAATGATGGCGAACTACAAAATTTTAGCCATGATTTGCTTTCTAATTAGAAATAGGCATTCTTTCTTTGCATCCGCTAGCTTGGCAAAACCTAAAATCCCAATCAGGGATAATGGGTATATATTTAATGGTCAAGACAGGCCTTCTTTATCTGACTTGTTGAAAAATTTGATGCATCGTTTTAAATTCTGAGTCACAGTGAAATGAAAGATTGAAATTTTGTTTTAAGATTTCTAAATACAAAGAAAAGAGAAATGCCATTTAAGCAGAGTGTAATATCTCACCGCTAGATGTCAATAGACTGCAGTGAATTGAATGTTGTTTTCTTACTCCTATGAATTCAAGTGCATAATCAAAGCTAGAGTGGCCACAATAGGACAAACACATTTTAGTGAGGCAATAAAGATCAAACTCTTAAACTGTTCTCCATAACACCCACACTTGGTAGGCGTGGTGGTCCGCAATTGCCCCTGCCGACCTACATAAGGGGAATTGGGGTTGTTGTGAGTTAGTTTTGTGGTGTGATGTGGTGCGGCTGACAGCCGAGAGCTGGAGCCAGAATAAATAAAATGGCTCTAACACCGAATCTGTGGTCCCGCCGTGTCTCAGTTACGCCACATTGGTGCTGAAATCCATGAGGCAGACGGGAGGCCCATGAGAGAGCCAGAAAAGGGAGCTGGTGGCCAATATGGCGGTCATGCGGGGGGAATAGGAGGGGGAGGTGCGCCGCCAGCGGGAAGAGCTGCGGCATCAAACTGAGCGAATCTGGCGGTGCTGCTGTGGACACCACCACCGCCATCACCACAGGCATATGCTGAGGATGGGGAAGCAGTGGAGGATCCGTGTGGGGCACCTCGGCAGCCGTAAATAAACTTGTGTCTTCTATTCTGAATTCAGCTTGTCTGCCCTGGGTCTGTTCTGCCCTTGTGACAACAAAGTTTTGATTTGGAGTCACACAAATCCATAAGTTGATAAGAGTAAAGTGTGAATGAAACCTTATCCCAGCGCTTTTGTTATAGGCATTCGAATGCTGAGGTGGGGGGACTGATTGAACTATTAGGCTGAAATCACTGAATCATGTGATGAAATCATGATAATATTGCACTACTGTAATACTATGTATACCAGAGGTGGGTAGTAACGAGTTACATTTACTCCGTTACATTTACTTGAGTAAGTTTTTGAAAAAAAAAATTACTTTGAAAGTACATTTTTTGTACGATACTTTTTACTTTTACTTGAGTAGATTTGTGAAGAAGAAATGGTACTTTTACTCCGCTACATTTGCAATATTCGATTTGTTACTTTTTAAAAAAATAATTAGTTTAACACATTAGATAACATGACGCCAGTGGAGTTTCCGGTACATTTTTTACCAATCAGATGTGGTCATGCAGTCACATGACCAGTTTGAAATTGTGGCGGGCAGAGCGGCCCAAGCGTTTCAAAGTAGTGACACACGGAAAGAAGAAACACATGAAAAGATGGCAGAGTCTACGCTAGAGCTGAAGAGGATGAACACCCTCGGACTCATATACTAAGAATGTTTCTCTTAAAAGCATTACAAAAGAACAGCTATATCTTCAGTTTCGGTGTCTTCAGTGAGAGCCATAACCAACCAACTTTTCAGCATGAAACAACTCAACTCGTGTAACCTGAGGAAATGGTCTCTAAATATCTTTTTAGCTGTGGTTAGCTGGATGTCAGTCTTATGTTACAGACGCTGTGTCGAGCTCGAGCTGCGAGTCATATTTTCGGCGCTACGTTGTAGTGAGATAAGTTTGTGGGTGTTTTGTGCAGCTTCGGCTGACCTTTTAACTGCTCGCTGGTTAGCTAGCATGAGCTATAAGCTAACAGCTAGCCTGGTTAAACAAGCTAGAGTTCCACGCACATGTAAACAGCTTGTCTCTACTGCTTTAACTGTTAAAACAGAAGGCAATACTGCGGCTGACAGGGTTTAATATGTGAAACAGCAGCTTGTTTAGTTTAAACAGTCTGCGTTAAGCTGGGCAAATGCTGCGATTTTTTTCAGTCACGTTATTCAGCTCCTGCTCAAACTGTACAATTAAATCTCAGGGGTTAGAAGTTCATAGGTCACGATGCAGGTCTCACACTATACGGCCCGATGCTCTGATGCGACCTGAGTGCTCAAACTGTGCGTCCATAACATGAAGCTTATCATACAAAATCTCTCTCGCTCTCCCTCTCTGTCTTTCACTCACACAGAGACACACACACACCACCATCAACTTTGCTACATTACTGATGAAAAACAATGACCAGGCAGCTGTGATTGAGCAGCAATGTCCATCCAACTCTTTTCATGGTTGTTGTAGTCGTGATAATTTTGTGAGACCACACTGAAAAGCCTCGGATATGGAAGCGTAGAGCTGCCACCCAGGCAAAAGAAAAATAGAGCTATATCACTTTATAACATGAAAAGTATATTTTTCTAACAATATACTTTTTTTTGTGATCAACATTTTATTGATTTAAAACGGGGGGGGGGGGGGGACAGACATATACAGCACAACTGTAAACTGCAGTAGCAAAGCAAACATTGGTCACAAGGCATACGGACAGCAAAGAAAAAGCACAAAAACACAAAGTCAAAACCAGTTATTGCCTCTTCCAGGAGATAACTTTGGATGCGAAGATTTTCCAAGCTTCAACAGTCGTGGGTCGAGCTTTATTTAATTTTGCTGTGGTATGTTCAAAATGAATAACACGGATAAGACATCGTATCCAGAATGATTCCATACAAATGTCAGGACTGAACCATTGCTTTATAATAGTCTTCTTTGCAGATGTGAATCCAGAGAACATTTTGCATTGTAGGCAAAACTCAGGCCAATCCCCAAAATGGTTGCGCGACTGAAAAATCTTCTCAAAATGGGCCAAAAAGCGCACAGTGTATGCCCAGCTTTTGGAGGCTAGCTCCAAACAAACATTTGCAGCTTGGCAGTGTATACAGCACTATAATGACCAGACCTAATTCTTTTGAAAACCATACATCTTTCCATAGGTCTCAATTTCATCAGACATCACTGACGCACAGCTGGATGAGGCCAGCACAAACAGCGGCCTATTCGACGAAGATGATGGATCCATGGGGTCAGGAAAGCCAGAAGTAGGGCGGGAGAGGTACCTTTCATGTCCATTCACTGGAGGTGTGGCTCTATTGCATGGCATTCCTCACATCAAGAAGCTGTCGATCAAAATCAGTACAGCTCTTCCTGCATCTGGAGCTTGTGAAGGACTTCTTAGTCATGCAGGACTCCTGTTCACTGCTAAACAGTTAAAGCTTCACAGAAAGAACCTTGAGAGCAAACTGCTGCTGAAGCTTAACCATCACCTCACTGAGTGAAGAAATGGCACATTTTTGCTAAATATGCAGAAATAAATGCACACCCATACAATTTATGCTAACCGAGCTGCCTTGTATGAACATATGTTGAAGATGCCTCGCTCTAATGTTTTCTCTGAGGGTGCGGTTCCATTTGGAGCAAAAATGAATATCAAGTTTACAGCATATCGTGTCACTGGAAATTGTTTGCACTGTTTATATATTTATATTATTTACTGTAGGTATTAGTGAGAAAAGCTCTATGTTGTGAAAAACTGAAATCTGGAAATTAGAATTGTGCCTTATTTTGTTGATAATCTGTTGAAAATACTAAAATTTGTATATTTATTTATTTTTGTTTGTCTGATAGCATTTATTTAAAAAATAAATTGGACATTTCAAACAGTTACTCACTACTTGAGTAGTCTTTTTGCCAAGTACTTTTTTACTCTTACTTGAGTAACTTTTTTGACGACTACTTTTCACTTTTACTTGAGTAATAATATTTTTAAGTAATGCTACTCTTACTTGAGTATAATTTTTGGATACTCGACTCACCTCTCATGTATACTATGTATGTAATACAATGTATTACTATTCATTTAATTTGATTCATCATATTATAAATAAATAACCTGGAAAGCAAGAACAGGAAAACACAATAGGTACAATGAATGTAAAGCATCATGTTTTTAGTAAAATTACTAACAAATTCTTTGTATTTGTTTATTTTCAATATAAAAGATCAGTACTATAACCCAACCGACACACTTTCACATTCTGCATTTTACTTGAGAGTACACACTTTCTTCAGTTTCCAGTTCACCCTTCTTCTTCTTTCCTCTTGTCGTTTTCCTTCCAGAGAATTGCAGTGCAGCATAGTTCAGTTCACCTTCAATCTGTGCGAAATAATAAAATTCTTATAATTACATCAAGTTGTTAGAAATCACTAAAAATATGATGCCATATTATTACTTACACTGTCATCCACAGCTTGGCTCAAGTCATCTCGCCTTGCTTGTGACGAGCTGTTTTCTGTGCATAACGGTGATGAAAGAGGAATATTATCTACTTGATTTTTATTTTTTAAAATTGGGTTTCTAACCTGGCTAAGTCAATAATAACTTATTGACCTTGATAGAGTCCTACATAATGAGATGTGCAAGATGTCAGCAATATTAATAATAAAGTGTATAGAAAGATATGTAAATTTACTTTTACTAATCCTATTTCTTTGAAAGTTCCTTTTAATGTTAAGAAGAGCGATATTATTGTGATTTTTTAATTTATTTTAAACGACTTACTTTTAATTTGTTCACATGCTGCTCCTGGAGTTCGGCAACAGATGAAAATAACATTAAGAATTAGAGAAATAACCAAGCAGATTATTGCTATCACCAGTGCAATAAATGCAGAACCTGCTGTTTGCACTGCAAAACAAAGAAAACATCTTAGGAGTGATTCTAAAAGAGATGAATATATATCTGATATGATATATTTCATAGTCATACCCATTTCTTGTTTAGTTCCATTTCCAAATACTATCAGCCCACATGTGGCCACAGCACAATAGTAAGTCGCAGCGTTAGAGGAGCTGACATTTTTAGAAGAGCGAAAAACACAGCTCCGCTGAGCCTCAGATCTTTTCCCACATTCATGATGTCTGTTTCCTTCAGTGTAAATGATATCAGGATGAGATGCTTCTCTGAACCAGAACACGTGGTGACCTCCTGGACATGTCTTATTTTCAGCGTCAGAAAATAGTGAACAGTGAAGAGTCACTGAATTTCCTGCATGGACTGTCTTCTCCTGAACAACAGTGTAGTTTGCTGTCTGGGTGTTTCCTGTTTAATACAAATGTGTTGACAAATCTGACAATAAAGCACCTTTTGAAAGCCTGAGAAAAATGGGTGTAATGCATGCTAGTCATAAAATTCTTAAGAATATATTTCACTTAAAACAACCATTAAGATCACTGCAAACATCTTCAATATAAATTGAAAGTTTAGTAGGTTTTCCAAAAATGCTTATTGACATTTTAATTGTTTTTTTTTTTTTTCACATTTACATGAGACTGCTTTAGCTGCTGAGAAAAAAAAAATCACAATATTACCTTTTACTAACAAATACGTTCCGCTCCATGTAGTATCTTGGAGCCACTCTGTAAACCCACAGTGATAGATTCCCTCGTCGTCTTGATTTGTTTTCAGAATGGTCAGGTTGCTGACATTTTTATCATAATTAGCTTCCCATCTTGAGTTATCAAATGCAGGTGCAAACTTAGGTGTTGCCGATTCTTTCAGTGTCCAGATAATTTTCAGTGTGTCACCAGCTCTCTGATGGTACCAGTGGATATCTCTTCGGCCGGTCTCAGTTTTGGGCAGAACACATGTAAAGTTGACAGGTCCCCCAAGTTGAGCTGTAGTTATTGGAATGAGTGCAGCTAAATTGAAACAAAAAATATAAAATCTAAAACAGTCAATAACAATAAAAAAAAAAAAAACTGAAAAAAGAAATGTAAGACCAACCGACATATATGGAAAAAATACTTGATAGAATAAGAAAGCACTTACATACTCGATGAAGAAGAATCAGTGTAACCCAGAACAAAAACATTTTGACAGTGTCCTCTGTTAGGGATCTAATAAGTATTTCTTTGAGTGTGTAGGAGGTGGAGGAGGTAACATGGACCCTCCATGTCATACTGTCACATACATCTGATTGGTTATCACAAAACATAGACTCAGAAGGCCACTTCCTGTGACATTGATCTTGCACAACAAGTCCTCAAACTAAGCTGATGCATTGCCCATTTCTTCCTATTATTGGAAACAATTCATTAAAATGCTCCTGAATTGCCAGATTGAGCAAAAGTGTTTACTTTAGAAAGTGAATGTAGGATGGTGGCACAAACATGCATAACTACACCAGGGATGGCAGTTTGAGTCTTCGTTGAAACAAATTTTATGCTTTAAACACATTTTACAAAGTTCCACTTTCTAGGTCATTAGGTGTTCCACATCCTGCACAATCTCAAAGCAAAGACTCAATGTTTATTTACAATGGCATGAGAGGGCATTAACTTTCAAACATACAGTAAATGTAGCTCATAATAACCACTTGTCCAAGCAGACAAGCAAATAGTGACTCATCGCACACATAGCAAACAAACTAAAGTGACAAATCGGGATCTCTAACACGGGTAACTGGTTAAAACATTATTATTGAATTATTTCTAAAAGTTTTAATATATTTACCATTTATATTATATTTTGTTGTGGTCTTGGTTTGTGGAGATGTGTAGCGTGTCATTTGGTCTTGTTATCCCAAGACTTAAGCTACTCCAGGTACTCACCCATGGCAGGTGTAAAAGAAGGTAGCTGATGAGTGTTGCTGTGTTCAGTCCTGCTGTAACAATTAAGGATGCAAATAGGTAGATTAGTTTTAGGTTACCTTATATCTTTTTGTTTAAACCTGATACCACCACCGGTCAAAGTGACATCTTGAAATGTGGTTTTTGGGAAAAGCTACAAACATTTTGCAGATTTGTCAAACACATCTTCAGCCCATCAGCACAGAACATCTAAATAATCGCCACAGGTTAGGTGGACTAGATTAAAATCTGATCAAATCTGTACTTTGATTCCAATATTAGCAAAGATAAATAAAAGAAATTATACTTGCATGTAATTATACTTGCCAAAATGTGTTTAGCTGTAAACATACTTTTGCAAAGACAGTGGTATAAACCTATATTCATTTACATGCGGATATTCATTTCATTCATACAACTGAAGGAAAGACAGAAGTGGTGAGCATGATCACGGTGCATATGTTAAATGCTTTAACATTTTAGGAAACATAAAGTTACAAATGTAACTTTTGGGAATTTAGCTTGGTTTTTGCTGTGTCACATTTGTATTAAATTTGTCTGAATTTTTTTGTTGAAAGAAGTTTTAACTTTTCAACCGATGATTAAAAAAAAAATCACATTTCAGCTTCCTCTCAGCCAGTCTTATATTTTCAGTTCTTCAAGTTTCTTATTGTTCTTTAACTGCCTCTATAAAGTTACAACAGCAATTCAGCCTCCAGCTGTCCATCAAACAGAGAGGTACATCTCTAAGCTATACAGGATATCAAGCAATATATTTCAGCAGTTTTGTTCACTTGTTGTATGTCTTCTTTGATCTGACCCAGCCATCAGGTGCATGGCAGTCTTGGCCACAGAATCTTCACCCTGAATCACGTGTCTGTACCATCAGAGTCTGGCTTTGCACTTTTGTGTATGAACCTGGATTCTGTGATACATAGGACTCTGGAAACTGTGGGTTTTATGAAAAAAGGGAACCTCCAATTCAGAAAGGCCTGACTGGTATAAGTCACAAATGCACATTTCAGAACTGATAACCCATAAGCTGGACAGAAAATGGGGGAACACCAAAGCGTTTCCAGGCCAGCCGAGAGATATAATCTCTCCAGCATGTCCTGGGTCTGCCCCGGGGCCTCCTCCCGGTGGGACATGCCCAGAACACCTCACCCAGGAGGCATCCTTATCAAATGACCGAACCACCTCAACTGGCTCCTTTTGATGTGGAGGAGCAGCGGCTCTACTCTGAGCCCCTCCCGGATGGCTGAACTTCTCACCCTATTTCTAAGGGAGAGGCCAGCCACCCTTCGGAGGAAGCCCATTTCCACTGCTTGTATCCGCGATCTCATTCTTTCACTACCCACAGCTCGTGACGATAGGTGAGGGTAGGGAGGGTAAATTGAGAGCTTCGCTTTTACTCTCAGCTCTCTCTTCAAATGTTTGCTATATTATTAACCATACTTCTGAAGTCTTATTTTCCTACACACCTCACTTGTATAGTTGGTGATAGTTGGTTGTAAATGCTTGTTGCTTAAAATCACAAAAAATAAACAATATTTGTGCTCTGCATTAAAGTAAAACTAAATCATTTACGTTTGTCTATATAAAAAGAGTCTTGCAGCTGCTTTGTCATATCATATCCTGTTAAAGGGCACAGTGAGCTCTGTTCTCAGTAAACAGCTTCAGTGGTTGGTCAAAGAGCGGAGAAATGGCCCACCAAAGCCTTTGTCTGTCAGTGTAGTTGTTGCATGTGGCTTTGCTTGTTTTGTTTTTTTGTCAAGAGAACAATGCAGAGGGCCTTTAGAAAGTGCTTTTAGATAGATAAAAGATCAAATGTTATTCATTTGATTTTATATTTTTAAACATTTCTAAACAATGACATTAACTTTTTTAACCATTAAATATCAAACTCAAAAATATCTCATGTGTGGAAAGTTGTGGCGGACCAAACACATTCGTCTGCCAGGAGCTGCACCCTGTTACTGCAACACTGCCACTTCATTAGGTACACTTGTTCACTCTAGCTGCGCTCCGAAAGAAATTTGTCATGCAGACTTAGGCAGCCAGGGATCTGATCACCAACCTGTTGATTATTAGATCTCCTGACTACAACCACCTCTAACAATTCCCACTTTGTGATAAGGCTTTTGGATGCTGGCGTCAGAATTTGTCTTTAAAAAACAGGCGTGGATCCATCCTGCCTTGTATCATTGGTTCTGGTTGTTGGTGGTTGTGTAATGTTGTGAAGGATGTTTTCTTGGAACTCCTAGTAATAATTGAGCATTGCTTAAACACCACACAGCCTACTTAAATATTGTTGCTGATCATGCCCATCTCTTTATGACCAGCATATCCATTTTATGATGGATGCTTCTGGCAGAATAATCTGCTATGTTCAAACAATCTCAAACCTGTCAATGAGTTTACTGTGCTCAGATGGTCGTGACTGTCACCAGATCTTAATCCAATGAGTACCTGTGGGATGGAACTGCTTCATGCTGTCATGTTAATAAGCACCAAAGTCTATGAGGAATGACTGCAACAGCATCTATACGGGGTAATTAATAATAATAACTGGAATAAAGACAGTCTGGAAAGCAACTTGGTGCTAGTAAGGTGTAACTATTTAAACTACTTAAGTCCTTTGGCAAAACGACTGTCTGTGTGCAAGTTTCTGTTTCTCTTACGTCGTCTCTAACTGGACATGGTATGATGCCAAAAATATAAAGACTGTTCTCACAACAATTGGATCTCTTTAGCATCAGTTGTTGCAGTGATATATCTCATGTGCTCTCTATACTGTGACAAAAGACAATGCACATGAGAATTAGTAAAACTGCTAAAATTGATGTTAAGATTAAGAAGGCTCTACGACTTCCACTATCGGCCATGCTTAAAGCTGTGGTTGAGAGGAAGTCACGTAACAGTCTGCTCATCTTCAATAATATATCAAAATAAAATCAAAGAAATTAAAACGGTGCTCTTTTAAGAGAGAGCGTGAGAGAGAGAATGAAAAACATGGAGGACAATGTGGAAATGACCAGAAGGAGCATAGTTTTATTATTCATTTTATTATTAAAATGACTGCCTAACTTTTCAGAGTTTTCTGAGATTAAAACTAAATTTAAATCACAATACTAAATACAAGGCAAAAACTGCATATTACACAATATATTGTTATAATATATTGTTCAGATATTACATGAGCATTTTCAGAAGTGCAACAGAGGCCCTGTGGTGTTTATGATGCTACATTGTCCCACATATTTTCAGCAATTTCCACAGGTGAATTGTTGATCTGCTACAAATCTCTCACACCAGTGTAGACTGTCTCCTCTGCTTTCCTGGAACTCATTTGCTCCACTTTGTCAGTTTTTCTCCAGGTGAAAGTTGTTGATGAATAAACCACTGAATCTTCAACTGTCTGTAGAAAAATCGAACATTTATCAACACTAAAGGTCTTGACTATAAATGATTAGAAGTATTTACCTATTAATTTCCCCATTACTTTTCTGACATACACCCTACCTGCTGACTCTGCTCCTCACCACTGACTGTTCCAACATCTGTTTGAAACACAGAAGTTTTAGCTAAAAGATGCTTTAGGCTGACTGAAACAAACCAATGATATGAAACGTGACGTTAGCTTTTGCTAAATACCTTTAGATCTGACTGACGAAAGGAGAAAGTTGTATTACCTTTACAACAATTACACGTTTTCTTCTTGATGGTATAAATGAGGTAGGCGATAACAACCAGACTTGTAACCAAAACAGCACATAACAGAAAGATGGCTGTATTGGCCTTCTGCAAATTCCATGTGGTGAGTTCTAGAAAAATACATGCACCATGGAATATGAATTTTGGTATCAAAACTGATATCAATGCATAATAATCTATTCTAAATAATAAATAATAAAATGTTAAAATTTACCTTTAACATCCAGTCTTATTCCATTACCAAAAATGATCTGTCCACACGTGGCCACAGCACAGTAGTACGACCCGGCATCAGAGGAGCTGACGTTCTTGGAGAAGCTGTAGACACATTTCTGTGTGGAGGAAGCCTCTTGAATCTTCTCACATTTATCACTGTTTTCATTTGGATAAATTACATTAGGTTGAGACTTATCAGATCTAACGTTGAACCAAAACACACTGTGATTTCGAGGACATGTTTTGTTCTCGGAGTTAGAGAGAACTGAACACTGCAGAGTCACTGGGTTTCCTGGATGGACATGATCAGAAGGAAAGACTTGAATGGTATCACTGATAGTTGGTTCTAGTCCTGGAAAATATAAAAGAAGAAATAATTAACATGTTCTACCCACTTTTCAACTAACAAAAAAAGAAAAACTAAATTTCACATTGAAAAAACCCCCAAAGTAATTCAATTCACCTTTAATCCTCAGAAACGTTCCCTTTAAAAATGTCATAGCAAGCAGCTTAACTTTTATGCAGTAGTAAAGACCAGTATCACTTTGATTAACTTCAGTTATTTCCAGAATAAATGTTCCAGGTTCTTGTTTTGTCGTAATATGAGGAGTCTTGTTAACACCAACATAATCAAAGGCAAATGTTCCTCCCAAGAATTCAGGCCAGCTTCCAGAAACAATCCTGATCCAATACAAGGTTGCTTCATAATCAGACGTCGGGCGCGCACATGTCAAAGTCACATTTTCTCCAACACCAATAGTCTTCGTTCCAAAGAACAGATCATCTGTGCATCCTGAAGATAAAATGAAGCAGATGAGTTAACAATAAATTTCTGGAGTTAAATTGGGGAAAAAAAAAAAGCTGACTCTAAACTTACGACAAACTTTGAAGCTCAATAGTGTGCAAAATATGATCAGCATTTTCTGATTAATCCACTTCTAGTTCATTTCCATTTAAGCATACTATAGCAAGGGGTATCTTAATATAATCACATCAAATGGGAGGGAACAATTTCAGAACAATCCGATTGGCTGTTCGTCATGTTGGTGCTTTGCTGTACTACCACAGTGGAAATAATATCAACCATCTTTCCGGTCTAAACAACTGAAACAACACCAACAGCACAGTTTTCTTTATGGTGGGTTTCTGTAACTCACACAAAGTGAACATGAGAGATGATATGGTGACTAAAACATTATAAAACTGCCTGTAAATTTCGAAAATACTAATATGGTTAAACTGTGTACCATAGATCACCTTTATTAACTTTGATAACATAAATTAGAGACCGTAGTGTTCTCAGCTTCCAAAATTTACTTTAAGGTTGAGCCGTGATTGGCATTAATCTTAAAGCTATGAAACTACTACTTACGGTACTTTTACATTTATCATAATTTTATTATTTATCATTTTCAGGACTTCAGGGCGTAAGTAATGCAAAATAAGTCATAGAAATAATTGTCAAAAACACTGGATTACATATTTTCAAAAAAAACATCTCAAATGTAAATTATGCTCATTTCTTTCATAAATTACATCCACATACGTATATATTTGAGTGCAATTAAGTTCAGTGTGAATGGATTACCAATGATGACCAGTTTAATTCCACTTACACATGTAGTGCAAAAGTAGATGTCCATGCTACAGTATTGCTTCATGCTGTTGTTAAAGCCATATGCTCAATCACAATGAGAAATGGCAAGAAACAGTGGTGGTGGATGGTTGTTATTTGATGAACATAAGTTACTCAGGTGGCATGTATAATTCAAATGTATGGATATGAATGAGACTTTATCATTAAATAAAATTGACATGCTGTTTCATGAGGGGCATAAAGGCTGAAAACAGGTCAGTTTTGCCCTTTGGTAAGTGGTTTCCAAGCAAAGAGAGAGTTTCATAATATATCATGCATAATTTACCTTTAACAGTGACAAATTAGATGTTATTTTTTGTGAAAGACAAATGATAGCATGCTTTAAATGGTACTAAAGGTGCATAAATGCTAAAACAATGGTCATCGTAACAAGTTGCTAGGTAGTTGCTAGGTAAATGCCTGTAAATGGCCTGTATTTGTATAGCGCTTTACTAGTCCCTAAGGACCCCAAAGCACTTTACATATCCAGTCATCCACCCATTCACACACTGGTGATGGCAGCTACATTGTAGCCACAGCCACCCTGGGGCGCACTGACAGAGGCGGTGGTTGCTAGGCAACATAATGATATCATAATTTCTGATATAGTTAGGAATCTTCGTGGGCAAAAGATATACCACATTGTGAAGTGTAATTGCTGAACTCTGGATGGTCTGAGAGAAGTTGCTTACCACTTACCCAGTTCACTTTGATAAAAATACAAATAATTATTACCTAAATACCTAAACTGCTATTTGATCTTTGGCACATACAGTTCAGTCAGTTAGCTCCCTGTAATTTTCTGAGACAATCCTGTGGTCACATCTTCTATGTACACATAGTCATATGTATATTGACTGCTACAAACACATAAGGTAATAACTTACAATTATAGATTGTGACTTTTTCATGCCTTACATCTTTTGCATGTTCTCATAACAGTACTTGCACCGGAAACTCACAACGATACCAATAAACAGGAGTGCTGATGTAACACTTCTGTGTTTGAGAGTTCAATCAAGGCCGTGAATACAAAGGGGTTTTTCATCTCATCTCTGTTTGAGTCTCAAGTAACTGATCTTGTACCACTGGTGGAAGGTTGAATAAAACTGTATAATTAATATGAATAATTATTTCAAAACAAGCGGCCAAAGGGTACGTGAGAAAGGGAAATAGAGACCTGCTCAGTCATGCTGTGATCACTCTTAATCACATGTCACTGTGGGCAATGGGGAAGGTGTTCATCATTCACTTGTCTTAACTTTGTCTTTCCTTTTCTTTCTTTTAGAAATTGATTTTTAATTGGTTGCCAAACTGTAAACTATACAACTATAAAGCCTCACCAGAGATCATTGCAGTGTGTTTAACCCAGAGCTGTAACAGACATCCATCCAGTTTAGACCAATTATCAATTAAAAATAAAACACGAACGAACATCACGTTTGGACACACAGTTGAATGTGTTTTTTAAACAATGTTCCAACTTAAAAAACACGTACAACTGAAATGATCTATTCCAACTGTTCAACTCAACCTGGCCTGCTGAAGTGCAGCTCTTCCCTCACTTCATGTCTTGTGAAAGATCATACTGAGATCTGTTCTGAGTAAACAACTTCAGCAGTCAAAGAGCACAGAAACAGCCCACCACAACTTTTGTCTGTCAGTGTAGCTGCTGACTGTGTATCTGCTCATTCTTCTCTCAACTTGTAGGAGAGAAATCAAAGAAACCATAGCTGAACAATATTTATATGGAAGATATCAGATAGTGGCATTATTATAGAATAGAATAAATACAATAGAATAGCCCTTTATTGTCATTGTTAATGTACAACAAAATTGTGTGTGCAACTGTGCAAGAATAAAATATAAATAGTAAGCTGGCAGGAATGAATAACAAACGGGAGAAATACATACAATCAAGAGGAATATGTACAAAACACAAAAAGGCACACGAGAGACAGCAGGTTGCAAAGTGCTTGGAGGTAGTGAAAAGGACTAAAGGCTTTGTGTGAATGGCCTGAATGATGAGGTTACTTAGACCATGGCTCAGATTGGTCAGGTGGGTGGGAAGGGGTGGGGTGTATATGTGGAGGGAGGATGGGGTGGGTGGGGTGGATAGTGTTTGGTGGGTCTGAATGTTTATAAATCTGGAGGTGTGGGACCTGATTGACCTTAGGTGCCTACCAAAAGGCACTTAGTCAAACAGGTGGTGAAGGATCACCTGTGATGGCTCAGGTTGCCCGGAGACAGATCTGAACGTGTCCTCCAGGGAGGCCAGTTCTCTTTTGAGCGGCGTTAATTACCTTCTGCCAGGCTTCCTGGTCTCAGTTGCGGCCCTGTGTACCAAGCACCCAGGCAGAAGGAGAGTGCGCTCTCCACCAGCGACTTCTGGGCCAGGTTATTCTTCCACAGGACAGGGAGGATGAGCAGCTGCTGCTGGGCCTTCTTAATTAGAGCTTTGGTTGTTGTGGGTCCAGGTGAAATAATTGGAGATGTGGTTGGATTGGTGTACAGTCATATGTGTACAACACGTAGAGGAGGGGGCTGAGAACAGAGCCGTGTGGTAATCCGGTGCTGAGTAACAGTGGGGTAAGAGATGTGGGGGCCTGGGAGTCTGACTGATTGAGACCAGTGATTAGGAAATCTTTGACCCAGGAGGAGATGCAGGGACAATCTGAAGCTGGTCCAGTTTGGTGGTAAGGATGTCTGGGATTAAAGTGTTGAATGCTGAGCTGTCATCCATGAAGAGCATCCTTACATAGCTCTTCGTGTTCTCCAGATGGCTCAGTGATCTGTGAAGGGTGATGGAGACAGTGACAGCATCCTCTGTGGGCCCGTTTGCTCTGTAAGAAAACTGGTGGGGGTTGAGGGAGGGGGCTAGGAAGGCTCTGATGTGCTGAGCAGTATCCGTTTAAAACATTTCATAACTAATCTTCTCCAGACTTCATGTTTGTAGAGGGAGAGTGGGTTGAGCTGAAGGTGTGTGTGTGTGTGTGTGTGTGTGTGTGTGTGTTGGATGCTTGGATGAATGTCTACACCTGATAGGCCTGGTTGTCTGTGAGGAAGCCCTCGATGCTCATCTCGTAGGCCTCTTTTAGTTAATTAAGAAAAAATGCATCACACTTAAGTTGACAGTCAAAAACCTGCACTGTATGTTGCTCTGTCCATCACCATTACTCAAATTGTGAGAAAAATGTTTTAAGAAATTCACAAAAGTTGACACTCTGGACTTTTAGGAGGAGAACGCTACTCTTAATTGAGTGTAACTACTGGCAAGGATGACAACAAAAAAGCCAATGTAATGTAATGTAATGTAAATCATTTTTCTCCTGGTTTGCCGTTAATATTTAATTGTAAAATAGTTTTTAATAAACAAGACAATGTGTTATTTATTTCAAAGCGGCTTACATTGACTGAGAGGTTTCCAAAATGCAAACTTCATAGCTAATTAACATCAAAAATAACAACTATATCAACTTAACCACAATCAATATTAAGTAAAATCTTCAAGAAATAATTAGTGAGTTGAATTTTGGGTTTAATATGGCTTTAATATCATTGCATAACCAGTAGTATGTTTGTCTGTTAAGAAAGAATAGAAGCTTTCTAGTCACTAATTTCTAATCTGAAGAAGAAGCAAATTAGGAAAGACTTTTTTCCATGGACAATAAGGAGATTAATCTGTGTCTGTGATTTTAACACCATGACTATTTATAACTGTTTATTACTTTGTACAAAAACATGCATACATATAGAGAAATGATTATTGTTAAACATCACAATAAAAACATTTTATTTTTCAAACTTAAAAACATTCAGTGGTTTGCATCTGTTGTTTATTTATTATCTTTGCATGTAAGCTATGACAAAAACCTAAAAAATACAATTCATATTTTCTTTCAGCTTGTCCAAATGATAAATTAAATTTATACAAAACACTTTGTATAAACATTTGTATCCACATTGATGAGTTTGATAGATGTCAATCCAGTACAAGGGCCCTGGCATCGGTGTAGATGCACCCTGCAGGTTTTGTATCTGTTGTCCTTGATTTGCTCACTTTTTTAAAAGTTGCTAGAGAATAAACCACCGAGTCCTCATCCACCTGAGGAAGCATCACATATTAATATTTACACATACAGACATTAAAATATTCTTATAGCTCAGAGTTATATTTTATATTTATATCTTTACCTGCAGATTTTCCTGACCACCATTTGGAATGACATTTGTTTGCAGGCCAACAGCAGCTATATTGTCACATAAAAGCAGAGAACTGAAATTAGTTTACTTTTGCAAGTATTATTTGATACATTGATGTACAGTATGAGTGACTGCTTACCATTACAATCCATATATGGTTGCGTCTTCAGGTTCTTGATTGAATAAATTAGAGAGGCTATAACAATCAGACTTATAGCCAAAGCAGCACATAAAAGATAGAGAACGGTATTGTTCCTGTTGACTGCTGACACAAAATGAAAATAATTAGCCTTAAACATTATTAAAATGGTTGTTAAAAGTATTTTTTAGTTATTTGATTAATCATGTTTAGATTAATATTAGATTCAAAACTAAAATCAAATCAAATGCACAAATATTATAATTTTCTCCATTATATAAAAATATGATGCACTCGCCTTCAGTATCACCTTTTGTTGTATCTTCAGAAAATGACTCCACACATGTGGCCGTGGCACAGTAATACATCTGAGAATCAAAGGTGCTGAAGTTTCTCAGGTAGCTGGAGAAGCATTTCGTTGTTGATAGTCCATCCAAGTTCTTTTCATATTCAGCTCCACCATTTGTATGAGTATGATTCAAACTGGAGTGAAATTTATGTGATTTAGCATTCAAACAAAACACAGTATCAGCTGCTGGACATGCTTTATCCTGGCAGTCATGGAGGACTGAACACTGCAGCGTGAATGTAGGTTTCTCATGGACGGGATCAGATGGAGGAGCTGTTGGAGCTGTAGTGAAAGCTGGTTTTGGTCCTGACAAACACATCAATCATTCATGTTTATTAAAAAACAAATTAAAAATTTAATTATTTAAACAGTCCTTTTATTTACACATGAATAAATGTGTAAACACAAGCAAAAACTTTATACATGTTTTTTAAATGAGTAAACTATGTAAAGTCCCAAATTTTTGTAGGACCTAAAGGCGTTTTTGTGTACTTACCTTCAACTTTCAGGAATATTCCATTCAAAATTTTAAAGTCCTGTTTTCCTGTTTTCATACAGAAGTAAACTCCTGTATCACTTTGCCGTACTTTTGTAATATACAGAACAAATGCTCCAGGTTCTGTTGCAGTTCTAATGCGCTGATCAACACTCTCAAAACTAAATGACCTTCCTAAGATTTTAGGAAAGTCTCCAGAAACAAGCTTAATCCAAAACAAGGTTCCTACTTCCCTACGGGGGCACGTCAGTTTCATCTCCTTTCCAACAGGAACAATCTCTGTCTCGAAAATCTGTTCATCTGAGCAACCTGAGGAAAAGATCATACCTGTCAGTATGATCCAACACACAGAATCACCCGAATCCTCTTCTAAGTTTTCTGACTGTAGCACATTTTTAGTACAGGCAATCTACATATACTTACATCCAATACTAAGCATCAGATATAAATAAAATATATTCCTCATTTCTGGTCTTTCCTCTTGGTACTGCTGTATAAAAAACCTGGTGAAATGATTTGTCTAAATATAATCACATGAAGTGGGAGGAAACTATTTCAGAAGAACCCGATTGGCTTCTCATTGCGTTGGTATTCCACTGCGTCGTGGAAACAACATCAACCACCTTTCCAACCTAAGCACATGAAACAACACCAATCGTAGGCTCTGTCATCTTATGTTTGGTTCTTGTTGCGGGTTTCTCAAACTGAAACTTATAGAAAGATAAGAGATAGCAGAATTGTTTATATTGTATCACCTGGAAAGAAATGAACAAAAAACATTTTTTTTAGGTCCTTTATGCTGATCTACACAGTGGTGCAAGTGCAATGTTGACAGACTTCAAGGGGGAACTAGACCCTGTCTTAAAGAACTGCCTGTGTTCCCACCACATTTGTCCAGGTTTCCTCACAGACAGGTCGTGATGTTCTTTGAAAGACTGAAATGGTAAAATCACATACAAGTGATTATAAGGAGCAGAGGTCATACAAAGGGCACAATGTATCCAGTCTGAGGGTACCTTAACACAGACAAATCTGCACCCACAACTACACTGCACTGTAATGCAACAAAATAATCTATAAACTACCCTGATGGCCTGACCTTAATCCACGAGCCCTGGCTGGGCCTACACAACCTGGGCCTACAGCTTGCAGAGATGGTTAGGGGTCTGGTGCTTTGTAGATCAGGAAGGAGTCAAGGGCGGAGGACCTGGTGGTCCAATCCCCAATTGACAAACATGGCTATGCTGACAATAAACATAGATGAACAAGTTAGAATCCATTTATTCTAAAATTGATAACTCTAAACTAACTGCAAAGTTAACTAAAACAGATATCAAAAGTTGGGTGTCATAAGCTTATAAAAGCACTGGGCGTGTCAATTCAGTGGGTGCAGAAAACACAGTCCAAGGTCCACTCACACCCACTTGATCATCTTAGGTTGTAAGGGTTAACCCTAAACAATAAATTCCAACATTCCAGAATATTCCTGCCATTTTTAGTTTCAATGAAATAACATGAAATTGTGATGGCTGTAAGGTTCTCATGACGTAGATAAAAGAGGAGAAGATATTGTGCAATAGTAAATATTTCTCTCCAGAAATAAGTAATGTAAAACTTGAAAGAAGGCCCAGGTCTAAATTGACCTGCATCTTATTATGAAGGCATGGAATATGAATAGTATGTAATGTCTAATGAATTATTGCAAAAGTAAAAATTGGAAGTTTAACATCTCATTCACATATGCATCGTCTTCAACAAGCTTCTTACCATTTCTCATCCACTGTCCACTCTGCTCAGACTGCAGCTCTCTTCACCCCTGCTTCTTAGACCTGAAAGCCATTTCAGCTGCTCTGCTTCAGATTTGATTCTTTATTCATTTGGATTAGCAAGTCACACTCTGGACTCTATGCTCAACTTTGCTTTGAACAGCCAGAAAACTGCACTGATCTGCATGTCCAGCTACAAGCTCTGCTATGCTCAGCCCTATTCTGTCCTGGATAAACATCACATTCAACACCAGCAGCCCAGTAGAAGTTATTATCTTTTATGCAACTGCAGTCTCCCTTTTATTTATCTGCAAGTGCATTCACAACATTTTCAGAAAACCTGATCCCCAATCTTGAGGTCAAGGTCACTGAGATTTGAAGTCGTCCAAGATTTCTGGTAGATAAATCTAAAGTATTAATTTGGAAATCCTACATCACTTCATTCTCGAGTCATCGCATTCACAAGATTTTCAAAATAATTTGACCTTTGACCTTGAGGTTGAGGTCGACATTTGAACTCATTCAAAATTTTCAGTAGATACACCTATGTTATCTATTGGTTCATTATTGAATTATCGCATTCTCAGACTTGGGTGTCCACATTGCCCGCTTGGACAGCAGGGTAATGTCAATACCCCATCAGCCTTTTGCAGCTGAGGGGTAAAAACAAAATGTACATTTTCCCTTATTTTTTTGCATAATTTGCCTTTTCTTTGTGTGACAAACACAATTCATAGTCTTCATAGTCTCGATACATGGAAACTTAAGCATTTCTGTGGTTGGGCTTTCAAATAAAGGTGTGAATAGAAAAGCGACTTTTCTTTTCTTTAATCTCAGGAAGCTTGGCTCGCAGTACCGTTTTATCAATTCATAGCATAACAAACAGCTTACAAGAGCGTCAAGGAGGTAGAACAGGAAAGAAAACATCTCCTTGTCACATTCTTCACTGGTCTCTGTGGCAAGGTTTTAATTATTGCCAAAGAACTGGCTATGCTTTACTTAGCACAAATATGGATAGGCAGCTTGTCAAAATTAATAATCAGTGACCTAGTAATGCAGTTGCATGACTGCTGCATGCAACTGCATTACTTTGTGATATATATTGGTAAAAAAGACACCAGTGGTTTAAAAGAAGAAAAACAAATGTCTCCTTTAAATTGTAAGGGAGGCATTTTTCAAAGTTTTTTTTTAACAGGTTTGTAAGAAAGACTTTGACTTGGGAAATGGTGTTTGGGTGGATGTTTTTCATTTTTATTATAATGCACAAAGAATAGTCACCTGACATTGGATGGAAGACCAGGGCCCCATACTATGAAGCTTGTTCAGCATACCCAAGATGTCTTTTCATCATCTGGATTCACTTACCCTAACACTGGCAGTAATGATAATTGGTCACACGAAGCTGGTTATCAGCTCGCTAATCTAACCCAGGGTTTCCCTTGTGCATTCACGTGAAAGTGGTAGTGATGCTGCCAATAATCTATCAAAATTATGTTTCACAGGTTACATGACTTTTTTTAGAACAGCAATTTATCCTAATGCTTGCCACCTACTCAAGAGACATTATCAGACAGTGATTAGTAGTTGCGATCCAGCAGTAGATTAGAATAAAGTATAAGACAAATAAAGTATAATAACATTAGTGGAATCTAAAGTATCTTTGCTGATCTTTAAAAAAATAATGTAAATCTGAATTCGTAAAACTATTAACACTCCCCAAACTTAATCTTATATCCTTATTTTATGAAATATTGTGGTTACAAAAGCTGATAGCACTTTATATTAATGCCACACTATTAAGCATTGCTAAGGTATTAGTAAAGTATTAACAAGTACTACATTCATCATTTATATAGTATTACCCCTCCTTACTATGTTATATATGAATACAAATGCATTATTATGACTATGATGACAGTCAATAAACTTCTACTCTTGACGTCCATTGATGTGCCTTTTCAATGTCACACTTAGCCTTTTTATAGATGTTGTTTTTATAATAAGCCCCACGTTTCCAGAGGGTGGAGGGCACGTTTTCTCTACAGAAACAGTTATGTGTGAGGGAATGCAGAGTGGTCAGTGGACATCTGTCTCTCCTGCTGCTTTGAGCATGTACATGACAAAAGAATTTCCCTCAGGATAAATAAAGTTATTCTTATTCTTATTCTTATCTTCAAGATGGTGTGGGTTCTTGAGCTAAAAAGTTAGCAGCTGAGTGATGGATTTAGAGTAGAAATGTCCCCAGCTTCTCACAGACAGTTTACAAAATTTGTACATCGACAAACACTGTCGAGCTGTCCAGTTCATTCATTCATACAAACTTGCACAAACCCTTGGTACTTTCTGTCACAACATCTCTCAGAGCAGGCCATCGATCACAACCACATTCACTTCACCCTACAAAGTTCTTCACAATAAAACAGGAAATCAACTTCACTAACATAAAAACAAACCATATATAATGCAAATGCTTTTTTTAAACTTATTAAACACATTGCACTCCTTTTAACATGAGTTTTAAAACTTTCTCTAAATACAACCATTGTTATTTTACATTTTAACATGGATTTTAACATTTTTAATATTTCAGCACATTTTAATAGTTTTCAGTTTTACCTGGTTTCAAACTAATAAGTTGATTAATTAAAACAAATAAACCAGTTACAGAAAATCAGGAAAATATAAAATAACAAACAAAAAAATCCACATGTACTAAATAAATCAATAGGCTAATGCATAATAAACCATGTTTGTTTATAAATAATCTATGTTCATATGTATCATTTTGATAACAACAATGCTAATATTTGTATATAAAAAAATATTACATTTATTAATTGTGTAAATTCCCTGCACCTCTCACGTGCGTCCACATGACATCCAAAAAACGTACACAGTCCAAAGTTAAAATGTTGAACGTCAAATTGGGTCAGGGCTGGACGTCAAAATCATGGACCAAGTTTAGACGTCGTACAGATGTCCAGAATTGGTGATTGACCAATGGACCCAATATAGACGTGAGCTATTGGACGTCTGTCTGACGCCCAATATTTTGTGGTTCACATAGGTCAATTTTGTTGAAGTGTTTTAAATTGCACTGATGCATTAAAGAAAGGTTAAGATGATGAAATATGCATGTTAAACAAAGGAAAGATGGGAAGCCCCCTTTGCAAGTCCGTAAGCATTTATTTAAATATATAGCGTCATAGTTTATCGGCAAAATGTATATTTTACACTTCCAAAAGAGCATTAAAAATACAAACTGGACAATAACACAATGTGATGTTAAAATCATACATGTTATTATAATATAATTTGTGGGTTTCAAAAGTAAAATAGAAGACATATGTTGTATGACATTGTTGTTTGTCATACAAACATTTGTAATTGATAATATCACTTAAAATTCAGTTTAAAAATAGTTATTTTACTGCAGAAGCACTGATATCAGAGTAGACTGTTGCTTCCTCTTCTGCTTTTTCATGTCTTCTCACTAGTTTGCCACTTTTCTTTATGGTGAAAGTTGCTACTGAATAAACCATCGAGTTCTCACCTCTCTGAAGAAATAAATACAATTTTTGGAGATAAATAAGTGAAAAAAAAATTCAAATGCCATTAATTTATCTTTGTTTCTGATTTACACCTTACCTCCTGATTCTCGTGATTTCCGCTGGTTGTTCCAAGATCTGTGTCTGAAACAAAAAAATTAAGATGAAAGACACTCTTGGCTGATTTTAAAAAACAACTATGTAAATCAATTCAATTCAGTTTTATTTAAAATCACAACAACAGTCACCTCAAGCTTAATCAAGCGACACTTTTGCAAAATAATGTTAGATAGAGAAGGGAGAACTTACCAGGGCAGCAAACACTTAATTTCTTGATGAGGTAGGCTATAACAAGTAGACTTGTAGCCAGTGCAGCAGATAACAGAAAAAGAACTGTATTGGCCTTCTGCAAGTCCCATGTGCTGGGCCCTGGAAAAATGTAAGAATCCCATCATTAGGCTTTTTGTTTTTGTTGTTACATTAGAAATTTGACAAACGTATTCAGCTGATAATAATATATTCTGAATTATTTGATAAACGTTGGACATTTTACCCTTAATGTTCAGCTTTGTTCCATTTCCAAAAATGATCTGTCCACATGTGGCCACAGCACAGTAGTAAGACCCAGCATCAGCAGTGCTGACGTTCTTGGAGAAGCTATAGTCACATTTGTATTGCGAAGGATCCTCAAGACTCTTGTTACATTCATCACCAGTATTTCCATGAGCATAGATTAGACTGGGTTGAGACTCTGTTCCAGCTCTGAACCAAAACACACTGTGATTTCCAGAACAAGTTTTCTTCTCAGTGTTAGAGAGGAGTGAACACTGCATAGTTACTGGATCTCCTTGATAGACATGATCAGATGGAGGCATTTGAAAAATGTCAGTGACATCAGGTTCTAGTTCTGGAAAATATAAAAGACGAAATAGTTAAAATATTTCATTCACTTCACCGAGAAAAATAAAAATGAGATTTTTCGAAAAAATAAAACATATTGACCTTTAATTGTAAGAAACGTTCCTTTTAAAAATGTCATAGCAAGCTGCCTGACTTTTATACAGTAGTAAAGGCCAATGTCACTAAGATTAACTTTACTTATATCAAGAGTAAAAGTTCCAGGCTCTTGTTTTGCTGTAATATGGGGAGTTCTGTTAACACCATTATAGTCAAAGGTAAATGTTCCTCCCAAGAATTCAGCTGAGCTTCCAGAAACTATCCTTATCCAGTACATGGTTTCTTTGTACTCAGCTACTCGGCGTGGGCATTTCAGAGTCACATAATCTCCAACAACTAAACTCTTTGTTTCAAAGAATAGATCATCTGTGCATCCTGAAAATAAAATGTGAAAAAAAGCAGTGAGAGGTAGATTTGTAAGTGCTAAATTGTACAAATATATGAATAAATAAATAAATAAACTTACTACCAACTCTGACGCTCAGCAATATGTAAAATATTATCAGCATTTTCTGATTAATCCACTTGCAGCTCATTTCTTAAAGCACACAGCATTTAAAACATATTATAAGATGATGCAACTGAATATAATCACATCGAGTGGGAGGGAACAATTTTAGAACAATCTGATTGGCTTTTTATTACATTAGTGCTTCACTGCACAACCACAGTGGAAATAATATCAACCATCTTTCCAGTCTAAACATATGAAACAACACCATCAACATGCTTTTTTTTATGGTGGGTTTCTTCATTTCTGAGGGCGTAAACCTAAGAGATGACACAGTAAACTAAAACACAAAAACAGAATTGTCTGGATATTTTCTAGAATATAGAGGCAACAGACTTTATCTTACCTAACATGGTCAAGCTATTTAGGACTCATAAAATTGTTACCATTATTAGCATGACCCACGATCATAACATAAATAAGTGAGGAACTTTTTAAAGCATTCGTTGCTTTGAAAAGTATAACTTAACATTTAGGCTGGCCTTGGTTTATGGTTAAGCTAAGGAGTACTTTCTTAAGGTTAGGAAACACATTGTAATGGTAAATTAACCGTTACAATATTGCTGTAACAATATCAATGATCTAATTCAACAATTTAATGTTGTAAAGAACATGTGATATAAATAATTACGTAAATTGAATTACTATGAGTCACACCCCCAAAACACTGGATCTCTCATTTTCCTTAATGCACCTGAAAGGCATTTTAGTAAAGTTTCCTTGACTAATCTGCCCAATACTCAGGCTTTTATAATGTAACTGCAAAGATGTCCAAAATGAATGTATCACCAGAGATTACCAGGCTCACTTATCTATTTATTACATTTTAAAAAATACATTTACAAGTCTCAAAACCTCACACTACCAAGTCTGAAATACTTTGCTTAATGATGTCCAACCTTTCGCTACAACAATGCATAATCGGACAGTAGCTGCCCAAGATTCGATTCAGTAGTTTAGATTCAACTTTACTGCCTCTGTGCAAAATGCAGTTAATGACATGAACATTATTAATGATTACCAAAAAATTTCAACTGCTGCTTCACCTGAAACACACAAAGAGACACAGAAGCATGGAAGCATTGTTGTGTTTAGGCTTTCAAGCAAAGGCATGGATAGGACTTTACTTCCTGTCTCTGTTTTAATCTCAAGTAACTGGTCTGGCATCACTGTTTTTCAATCTATGCTAAAAAAGGAAAATGTAATATTATTAGAGTGACTAACATTTATATTTAAACAATTTACAAGAGCTGTTAAAGTGTATATGAGAAAGGGACACATACAGAGATCTGCTTAGATTTGGTGTGATCAGTAAAAGCTACAATTTACTGTGGTCTGGCATCTTTCACTGGTACTTACAGAGAAACAACAGAACGTGCTTATCATTCACTCGTCTTACTCTGATCTTTTTTTTTCCTTTAAGGGCAGAATTTTAATTGGTTGGCAAACTATAAACTATAAAGTTGGTTTGGCAAGCCACCAAAGACTGTTACAATGTGTTTCACTTAGCACAGTAAATATTTGGTGAAAGCACAAAATGAGATCCTTTCTGAGTCAGCAGCTTCAGTGGTTGGTCAAAGTGCAGAGAAACACGCCACCACAATCTTCACCTGTCAGTTTAGTTGTTGAATGTGTGTTTGCTTTTTATTGTCTTGAGATACTGAAACTTAAGCTTAGCTGAAGAATCTTTTCATTGAAGACAGACCCTTAAAGCCAATGTTCAATCAGTGGGTTTCATTTGCATTTGTATCACTGCTAAAAATGCTAAGCTCTACCTCAGTGGCTATCTCTTTTCTGTGTGTGTCTATCTCTGTCAAAAGGACTTAGTAGTGAGTTTTCCCAAATTCATGAGGTTCTTTGTTTTTTTTCTTTGTTTTGTGGATTCACAATGACTTGAAAAACTTATAAATGATGAATCTAGCTAATGTGGTGCCATCCTTTAGTTTTTTATGTAGTTTATGGTTGAGCTTAGCTACAGAAAAAAAACTTTGATTAGAAATGCTACCATGTTTAACCATTCCAATGGTAACATTTATATATGATTTAGTCAACAGTATATTTGTTAAACAAACAAACATGAAGCAAAGATCAGCCTGTGAATAAAACCGTTTCTTTCAGAACCCTTATATATAGAAAACCTACAGTTTAGAGCTTAACAGGTGTGTGTCAAAAACACAACAGGAATTAATGTAGATGTGAAAAGGAGATTTGTCGACATTGTATCTAAAATGCTGTCATGCTACTGACCTGTGGTCACTTATCAGGAGATGCTGTTTGGTGAAGGAACTAAAGTGCTGACAAGTTTGTATTTAAATTGTTAATTCATCTTAAGAGTTTGAATATGAGTGAAAACATCAAACCAAGCACTGTGATACAGTTAGTAAATATTTAAGTACAACATAGGATTGCTACTGAGTGACAATTTGAAATGTTGTGTAAAACTGTGAATACGGAACTGATAAACAAATAAAAATCAAGATTTGCCATTGTCACAGAAGCAGAATTTTTCATACATTTCCAGTAACTGCCTAATTCCATATTTCTAAAAAGCCTCTCCAACTCGTTTATTTATTTATTTATTTTTTCAGAATTAGGCCTTTCTGTGATTGTTCTTAGACTACTGGTGTCCTGCTGAGCTGTGATTTTCCTTCTATTAGCCACTTCATTAGTTACACGTTGCTTTTGGTTTGTTGGACAGTTGCTAACATATATTCAACAAGGTGCTGGAAAGATTCCTCAGAGACCTTGATCCATATTGACACCATGACATCAGATATTTGATGCAATGCAGGATGGATCCATGACTTCATGCTGCTCAGGCCAAATTCTAGAAATCACAGCAGAAAGGGAGAATCTTCAACAGACACATTTTGATGTTGATGATGTTGCTGACATTACCTATCTGTCATTTGAGATTACGAACTGAAATGCAAAATACTTTCACTCAATATAATTTATCATCAGCTAAAAATGTAGAATAAAAACAAAAAAAAATGTAGTAATTTAAAATACATAATTTATGCTTTAATTACTATCAGCAATGAAACATGTTGCTGATTTCTTCCATAAAGTATGAATAGAACCATGAAGGCTGTCCACTTTAACTTTTAGAGGACATTTGCAGGGCGTTTGAAACACAGCTGAAAGGTTTGCATGTTTTCTGCAGGATGTGGTGGGCTGTGAGACAAAAGGTGCAGTTGGCTGAACTTGTTGATGTGAAAACTCCTGTGGCCAGCCTGTTGTGGACAGTAATAAGTCACTATGGAAGAATCTGTGCTGTCATGTGCCGTCCATCTCTCTTGGAAGAGACGGAGGAGGAGTTGTACCTTCTTAAAGCAAACAATTTTACAACTTTTTGTTCTATAAGCAATAATATCTAATCCTAAAACTGGACACCTGCACTGTACTTGCTGACCTCATCTTTGCTCTCAAATTCTAAAACAGCACAGAGTCTAACTAAAACTGTTGGGAACAGGTTGTGTTCTGAGATTCAGTTTAAAACTGGCTTGGAGTGCCACGTTTTCATTTATTCTTTTATTTACAGCATGTAAAGTGTATTATAGATTCTCTGCAGGTAGAATATGTTTTCTATGTGACATTTGTTCTCAAAACCACTAAATGAAGTGCAAACTGTGGGTCGCCTTGTCCTGGGAATGTCATTGTATTAATTTGATGACATAGAAAGTGTAAAAATGTTGTTATATGTGATTCTAGTCTGCTCTCTTTTACTCTGGTGCTACCTGAGGTAGAACACGTCAAGAATACCCGTTCAATAAATCAAATTCTTTTCACTTTTATTTGCATCAAACTGAAGCAATTTCTATGTTTCCTTCATTAGGCTGTTCAATGTTCGTGTCCCACTGTTGTGGAAGTTTTCCATTAAATAAAGCCTGCAGACGAGCGGTGAGCGGTAGCTAACATTCTTTAATCCAAACACACAAAGAACAGAAAACCAAGCTTGTGGAGAGCCTGCATGACCGCAGAGTCCCACTGAGCCTAGCATGGCTTCTTCAGGAACAACCTGCAGTACACAGCTGTTTCACACCTTACGGTTCACACTCCCTTGCTACCTCCCAGAGTCCCAGAAGAGACAAAAGATTCTTCCTGTGGAGTTGTCTGCTTCCCCCCAACTTCCTTACTACACCCCCACCATTTGTCTTAATGTATGAGTGTGAACATGTTAAAATCCAGTGGCACCAAGGCATTATACAATAAAATAATGTTATTAATACATAAGTAAAAGAAATTCCTATACACCCACACGAACATTTATTTTTCAAATAAATCCAATTTAAAGTTTCAGTTTTTTACAACAGTGTTGCATTTTACTGATATATATTTACAGATGTTTAAGCGCCATCTGATAATATTTCTGTTGTAGGGATCATTTTCTTTGGAAGAAGAGTCATAATTTGTGAAATGTCCCTCTTCGATTGGTCAGATGCTGCCAACAACACCCCTTTTGTATAAATGTGTAGGGGAAAGCCTGGGTTAACTTTGCGAGTTGACAACCAGCAATGTTCGACCATTTATTGTGATCGACAATGTTAGGGTAAGTGAATTCACACAACAGAAAGTTAACCTAGGTATGCTGATTAAGTTTTGTGGTATATTCCCCAGGTTAAACTAGTGCAGCTCGTAAAGTGAGGTGGTGTAGCCTGTTAAAAAAACAAAATCTGAATGTGCAGTTTTTGGATGAAATTCCATCATTCATTACATCATTTATAGCAATTTTTCTCATAATCACACTTCTTAACCCCATGGTGGTGCTAGAGGAAAAGTTAGAATATTGATCACCATCATTTTGCTATCTCAATCAGCCCCTCAGAAATGTGTGGAATAGAAAGCATGTTTGACATATCCAAGGACTGTTTCATTTTGCTGCCCCGAGTAAACTTCCATCAGAGATAATGCTTAGTACAGCAGTGGTGACTGACTGTGTTGTGTAATCACATGTTTTTAGGCTTTTCTTTCTTCCATTGAAAGATGATATTTCCCTTATTCATAATATATATGAAAGATTGTTTTGTAGTTCGAGCAGTTGAGTGATTTGATTTTGTGATATACACTTACCATAACTACAATTTTAGTTTTCCTCCTATGGGAATGATGAATGTGCAATTTTTTTGGAAAGAAGAATAAGTGAAAAGTTTGACCTCCTTATAGCATCAAGACAAACTACTAAATAAACAAAGTTTATAAGTTTCATCTGTTTTTCATTAGTTTATCTAAGTCTGTTTCAGTCTACCGAACCACAAAGAAAAAAAAATGTCTTGATTAGCATAAAACAGAATAACAAATGCATTTGAATAGAGGCAACACTTTTCACACAAAGCAGGACGATTCCAGGAAATGCAGGTTGACTGTAAAGACTGTGATAACCAATCAGATGTTGACCTGGATCACATCATCCTCCTCAGTCACTGAAATATCAACAAGTTTCCTAGTAAAGGCATTGTCACGATGATGCTGTTATTGGTAACATTTCTTCTACTTCACCATGGACGTGAGTTTTATCTAACTTTATAACCTACTATTTATTTATTTTTGCCACAATCTGCAACCAAAGTAAACATGTGACAGTTAATAAGGATTTTTGTGTGTCCCGGTTATTTATATTCAAGACAAATTTCCCAGTTTTTTATGTGTTTTGTTTACACTCACTGCAGATATGCTGGAGCAAGTGACCACAGTTCAACTTGGTGAACCTGTAACTTTGACATGTGTTTTACCTCCTGGTGATTTAAGCAGTAAAATTCACTGGTACAAGCAGAGAGCAGGGGAAACTCTGAAACTGATTGCGACACTGCGGCAAACTGCACATCCTCAGTATGGACAAGGGTTTAATGCCTCAAGACTGGAAGTAAAAGACAATAAAAACATCAGCAGTCTGACCATATTCAGGACAATCCCAGAAGATGAAGGAATGTATCACTGTGCAGTCATGGAATGGAATGTGAATGCTTGGAGTGGGACATATTTGTTATTAAAAGGTAATTATGTGATTGCAGCCTTTTGGATTCACTGTAAATACTCAACCATCTGACAACAACTTTTTCACATGGTGGGAAAAATAACTATAGATTATATATGAATTTAATAAATCATAGTTTAAACATCATATTAGGTATTTTAATGTGTTTGCAAATCGATTCCAAGTTTTCCTTTTCGAGATGCACTGTTATCATTAATTTTTCAATAAAAATTAAAAAACTGTGTTTAGAGGTAATTTTTAAACACTGTTTTTTGTCTATTCAGC
>NW_024583654.1:35709-37081 GCF_018398535.1 Haplochromis burtoni
AGAAGCAATCAGACACTCAGAAGAGCTGTGTTTATCGCTTCTCTAAGACGGTCAGCTCCTCTGATGCTGGGACTTACTACTGTGCTGTTGTCACATGTGGAACGATATTATTTGGAGATGGAACTCAACTGCAAATTGGTAACACAAAAGTACAAATGCGCATAACATGTTTACGCCATTATGATGGCTTCTTCTTTTTTTTATTCTTCAAGAAGTAATGACATACTTTTTTTTGTTTTTTTGAAGAAACAGGTTGGGAATTTATTGCGCTGGCAATAGCAATAATCTGCCTGGTCATTTCAGTGATTGTAAATATTGTTTTCACCTGTTTCGGAAGACCAAGACTAGCATGTAATAAATTTAAAGGTAAGTGTCATTCATTGAGTGAAATGTAGCAACAGAACAAATGTCAAACCTCAAGTTTCTGCTTATTCTGCATTAATTTATATTTCATTAAGCAATTGTCGAGTTTGAGTATCCATATTGATATCTGTGCTTTCAAAAGCTTTAAATTTTAAAGGCACAATGTTAAAAACTCATCAAAGAAATATATTATTTTAAATTGATTGAAACTTTAAACTGATGAACTAGCAGGTCTAATTATTACTGGAGCATTATTGAGCACTGTAATGAAAAATCTGCTACATTTCATAATATATGTGTATTTGTTCATCATTCATTGGCAATAGACAGCACATCTTCACAAGGAAGAAATGACAACTTGACTCAACCACTGGATGATATTGTAAGTAATTATGTTAGCTCGTATTGCTTTTTGTTAATTCATTACTATGAATCTCTGTAGCAGCTACAATATTTTATGATCTTTTAATTTCAAACAGAATGAAGGTGAGCAGGATCTGAACTATGCAGCAATACATTTCCCTGGAAGGAAAGCTACAAAAGGAAGCAATAAAAAAGAACAGAAGACTGAAGAATGTGTTTATTCTCAAGTTAAGCGCTGATCTGAATGTGTTAACCAACCCTCTTACAAAGTGAATAAAATCATCTTGTGGGTTATTCCACTGTAGATAACTTTAATAATGTTTTGTGATGCAAATAAATAAGGATTTACAACCGCAATCAGTTCTCTGTGGCTTATACTTCTTGTTTCAGTAATTCCAGTAAAGTTTCAGGCTTCACTTAAATAAGTTATTGCACTATATATTTTGGTCTTAATTAAGATGGAAAATTACCACATTAATGTATGTTGCTTAACAAACTGTTCAATATTTGTTCCTATTAATTCTAAATTTTGTTCCTGCTTTTGTTTACGATGGGGCTCATTAGACTGTGAGCTTAAAGCTATGTGAGGCCAAGTGAAGTGAGTAAAGTTTAGTGCACACTGACCAATCTTTCTGTAATTTTTTTT
>NW_024583654.1:39254-41040 GCF_018398535.1 Haplochromis burtoni
AATACTGTTCGATTTGAAAATTCATAAAGTCATACATTAATGAATACAAAAACAAGAATGGGGTAACAGAATATATAAAGAACAACCTGATACATCATGTTTTCAGTAAAATTAAAAACAAGTTCTTTATTAGTTTATTTTCAGTGAATGACATTGGTACTCAAAGTCAACCCACAGTTTTTCATACACACTTTCACATTCTGCATTTAACTTGAGAATAAACACTTTCTTCAGTTTCCAGTTCATTCTTCCTCTTCTTTCCTCTTGTAGCTTTGCTTCCAGAGAAATGCAGTGCAGCGTAGTTCAGATCATATTCACCCTCAGGCTATGCAAAAAACACCATTAGTTCCATAAAATAAAGGGGTGGGAAATCATTTAAATCAATTAACAATGTCTTATTACTTACACTACTGTCCACTGTTTGCCTCAAGTCATCTTGTCTTTCCTGTGAAGAGCTTTTTTCTGTGCATAATGGTGATAAAAGAGGATTGTTATTATTATCTCTTTTTTTATTAATGTTTTAACCAGCAGTCAAACTGTTGGCAGTGACGTGGACAAAGTCAATAAGAGATGTATATGTACATATACAACTAATACTGAGACTCAAAAATATTTAAACAAAAGTGTTTGATTTTAGATTGATGAATTAATATATAACCTGCAAAGATTTGTTTATATTGGGGAAAAATTTAAGTGTGATGTTTACACAACACATGATCAAATGTAGTGAGTTTTGCAAGGAGCAAGCACAATCAAGACTAACATATACATATACTTGATTTTACACAAATTAATAAAATTATTTCTGAAAACATGTTTTGAACGTGAGGAAAACTAAAGTGTTATTATAATTGTTACTTTAGTGAACAACACTTACTTTGAAATTGTTTACATGCTGCTCTTGGAGTTCGGCAGCAGATGAAAATAATATTGAGAATCACAGAAATTATCAAGCAGATTATTGCTATCATCAGAGCTATGAATTCCAAACCTGCTGCTTGCTCTACAAAAACAAGAAAAGAAAGTTTCTCAAACACACTGACACTGACATATAATATTTTTAACATAATATATATTTTTTAAATCATACCCATTTGTTGTTTAGTTGCATTTCCAAATAATATTTCTCCACATGTGGCCACAGCACAGTAGTAAGTCCCAGAATCAGAGGAGCTGATGTTCTTAGACAAGCGATAAACACAACTCTGCCCAGTCTCAGATCTTTTGTCACATTCATGATGTCTGTTTCCAGCGGTGTATATGATGCCAGGATGAGATGTATTTGCTTCCCTGAACCAGAACACATTGTGACCTCCTGGACATGTCTTTCTGTTAGAGCTGGAGAGGACTGAACACTGAAGAGTCACAGAGTCTCCTGGATGGACTTTCTCCTTAACAAAAGTGTAGTTTGTTCTCTGGGTGTTTCCTGTTTAATATAAATGTGTTAACAAAGCACAAGGTGAAGGACTGATGTACTGTGTCTATAAAACGTCTTTAAAATGAATTAAAATAAATTTGTATTAGTATATTAACTGTTTTCTGATCATGCTTTTGACAATTAATAAGCCGACTGAAGCAAACCCCATGAAAATAGAGCACATCATTACCTTTTACTAACAAATACGTCCCGGTCCATTCAGTATTCTTACGCCACTCTGTGAATCCACAGTGATAAATTCCCTCGTCCTCTTGATTTGTCTTCAAAATGGTCAGGTTGGTAAAGTGTTTATTATGATTTACCTTCAATCTGGAGTTATTAAACTCAGGCGCAAAGTCAGGTGTTGCA
>NW_024583654.1:41825-43648 GCF_018398535.1 Haplochromis burtoni
TTTTTTTTCACTCACTGATTGCTTTCGTTTTCACTTCCTGAATGGCTCGATTTAGCCAGTAAAACTAGGTTAGGTCACGGGTTAAATTAGATAACATCGACAAGTATAAAGACATCTTAGAAAGTTCTGTTTTATATTTACCTGGGTTTCCATGCACTGCCTTATCTAAAAGTGAAGACCCTAGCATACACTGTCAATGCATTTTTTACACAACCATTGGCAATCACTTTATTCTAAAAAATGGCCATAATTACCACAAATCACTTGTCATTTTCTCAGTGCATCTTTTAGATATAGTCTTAAATTTTATGTCTCCACAATCCAATGAAGTTGCAGTTTATAGTTTTTTATGTTCAGACTTTTATAATAAATATACATGCAACACAGCTCCAAGCTATACAGTATTAGTAGCAATTACTCAGATTTTGGTTACAAAGGAGCATCTACACAGGAAGCAGCTAGCACTGATGTGGTGAGTGTCATAGAACTGACAATGAGTTCATCATCTCTCAAATTTAAGTCCAGTGACTGAAGAAGTGTCATGGTCCATGGGAGTGTCTGGGATTTTCCAGCTGGAGGCGATGAGTTTCCTGTGTTCATCTTCTTGAGCAGAGTGCCTCGCCAGAGTTCCATTCCAAGGCTAATCAGCAGGAGTGTTCTTAAAGCCAGCGCTCGCTAGCTTCCTGTAGTTTCTGCCCTCAGTGGTAACTAGGTCTTCTAATAATTTTGCTTTTGTGATTTATTCCCTGTGTAAAAACTTGTTTCCTTGTGTCTCAGTTCCCAGTCATGTCCTCCAAGATCCGTCCGCTGCTGCATTTGCACTCAGCCGCTGGTTTCACCTGCAATACTACCTATGCCTGCCTTTGTCTCCACTGTGCACCACCGGAACTCCTCCAGAACCGAGATATGGATTCCCTGCTACCTCCAGTGCTCACTCCCTGCATAGACACTCCCTCGGTTATCCTTCCCAAAGGGTCTTGGGTGCAACCTGCAAGTACGCAAACATCCCTCAGCCCTATACTCACCTACAGAGCCCCTCCTCTACTATTTTAGTCAGTAACCACAATCTCCTCTGTTTGAAAACTGCTTATCAGAGATCCCACTTCACTCCCCTCTCCACTGGTGTTTCTCACATATGTTTACAGATAATTTTGGTTTTGTTGTGTAAAAAAAAGTCTGGTCAAGAAGTGAATCAGCTCTTGAGTCTGTTTTTGGGTCTGCCTTTCATACGAACCCTCTGGGTTCATGACAAGAGGTTAACAATGAAATCGGAGAAAGTCATTTAATGACATATGATAGGATAGTAAATAAATTACACGATTACTTAGGTAACGGTAATCTGGAATGTCTGCTAGCAACAATCAGTGACAAAGGCATGGAAAAATTCCTGTGTGGATGCAACTCAAGATTTATCCGTTTTGTAAATACAAGATGTAGAGACTTGTTTCAAGGAACTATAAAGACTGATAATACTGACTAAAAAAAGCAGAACACACTTGTGTATTTAGTGAATGAAAATGATGCAGCAGTTCACCCATGCCCTAGTTTCCAATGGGGTAATATTTTTACAGCTGCTGCTATAAAGTCCAGATATAAGAGAACGAAAAAGCATTTACTTAAGAGGGGGAGGTGAAATGAAGTAGTTGGGTGTCATTGTCATTGCTTTGCACAAATAGGTAGTAAGCTAAGGGTTGGCTCAGACTGGAGGAGCAAGCAGAATAAATTATTAGAACATATAATTCCAAATCTTTGTTACAAATCTTTGTGATATTTTATGTTTTTATAAAATGAAAAAGCTGTGACAAGGGTGTCATTTTGCATTC
>NW_024583654.1:44558-45945 GCF_018398535.1 Haplochromis burtoni
TTGAAGTGAGTTCTGTCTATATGTTTATGTATCTGTTTCCCCATTCGTGTTCCTGTGTCTGTCTACTCTCTCTGTGCTCTGTCTGTAGTTGTCTGGTCTCCCTGTTGTGTTTAGTGAGTCTTGATCTCACCAGTTAGTCACATCTCTGCATTTAAATAGCCTGGCTATTTATTGTTTGAGTACAGGTACTACACTGTGCTAAAGTCTTTAGCCAAGATTTATTTCTTTACATTTTGCTAGGAAAGTGGGATATAAGCAAAATGGTTCATCAAAAGATGTGCAAACATACATGGAAATAGACTATAGGTGTCATAAACTAAGTCTTGACCATTCTCACAAGCTTGACAGATAAAATTTGGTATGACCACCTTTATTCTTCAACACAACTCTCTTAGATGAACTTTCTGAGATATTTATCTTCAGTAATAGTTCTCAGGTTTCTTGAAGGACATTCAAAGCTCTTCTTTGGATCTTAGTTGTCTTTTTCATTTTCTGTCCAAGTGACCCCACATTGCTTCAGTAAGGTTGACGCAAAGGCTTGTAGAAGGTCAATCCATGGCCATCAGGTTTGCTTTAACTGCACTGAGTGTTTAGGATCATTGCTGAAAAATGAGGCCACCAGAAATCAAATGTTTACAGATGGTATCGCGTGGGGGGTCAAAACCTGATGGTACTTCTCTGCATTCATAATTCCAACAGTTTTGAAAAGATCCCCCTCTGTTTACCTCTTCTGTGTGAAGATCAAATGAAGGGCCAAATCTTTTTCTCTTTACTGGATTTGTTTTTTTTCCTTTTTCTTAAATAGGATCTGAGATTGATATCTTTATAATCTGTAGCTAGTGTTTGTGTGTTTGTTTTTAGGCCATCCTTATTTGTGGATTGCTCAAAGAGTAGCATAAAAAGAGCAGAGAGTCACACCAACTGTGTTTACACTGCTGTTAGATCAGACTCCCACAACCGACCGCGACCATCTGTACAGGTCGTGATGGTCAGGCGAAGACATGCTTTAAAGGAGGCTCAGCGTCATTATCTGGGTTTTGTTGGGTTGCTTTGATTTTGATAATAATGATTTCCAGCTATATCTGAATATAAAGGCAGATGTAGCTAGATATGATATTTGAAATTATTTTCAGACATTTTCCATTGTTGAGGACAAAAGGTTTATAATACAGAAAGCAATTAAGCATCAAGACCAGTTAAAATATGTAACTTCTTTATGCTGACAGAACAGGGAGTTCCACTCCTCCAGCCTACTTAAGCTCGAAGTGGGCTGTATGTAGCCCACGATGTAAAATGAGTTCAACACCTGCTGTAGGCTTTTGCCTGCTGTGGTGATTTGATGCAACAAATTTGAGTTGAACTGAAAATTTTGAGATATTTATAAATC
>NW_024583654.1:47889-56040 GCF_018398535.1 Haplochromis burtoni
AGTTTCAGAGTTTCCCCTGCTCTCTGCTTGTACCAGTGAATTTTACTGCTTAAATCACCAGGAGGTAAAACACATGTCAAAGTTACAGGTTCACCAAGTTGAACTGTGGCCACTTGCTCCAGCATATCTGCAGTGAGTGTAAACAAAACACATGTTAAACACTATAGGGAAAAAAACATTAACCATTACACATCTAGGTGCATTGCAAATTCCTAAATGACAAAAAGAAAATAGATCATAATTAGACAGAACTCACCTCCTTGGTGAAGAAGAAAAACGAGTGTTACCCAAACCAGAGTCATCATCGCAATGTCTTTACTTGAAAACATTTCGACATTTCAGTGACAGAGGGAGATGATGCGACCCAGACCATCACTATCTGATTGGTTATCGCAGTCTTTACAGTCAAAGCCTATTTCCTGCCACACGGGTATTGTCCTGCATTGTGTGAAAAGAGGGAGAGACTAAAAATCTGTGACAGCACAAAACTCTTTATTACTATTGTGGTAACACATTTTCTTTGATTCAAGTTTTGCAGAGCCAACTAAACCATCAAAAACCTAGTACTGTTGAGCATGCTTTGTAGTAGACCACTCTGGGGGGTTTCAGTGTAACATGAAAATCTTTCATTTTGAGTTTTGTCATTATTTTAACTTTGAACTTATAACCCAATATGAGCCAAATGTGATTTTTTTAAACCAATGAGAGGTGTTTAAAGTCTTATCTAATGCCATCATTTCACCTCTTTCACACAGTGAAATACCAATAAGGTGTCACACCGGCTGCAGCAGACGGTGGAGAATGGAGAGTGGAGACCCAATTGCAGACAATGGAGACGGAATTGAATATAAACAAAAATGAGGCTTTATTTCTGGCTGCACAAAAATAGAAAAAAACAAAAGAAGACTGAGATTAAACTAACAAAACCTAAACTGGGAAAAGCTAAACCGAAAACACTAGGTGCATAAAGAAAAGTACAAAAACCTTAAATGCAAAACCTGACACTTGGGAAACATGAAGAAAGATGAGCAGACAGTTCAACAATAGGCAGCAGAAAACAGAGGACTAAATATACAGAGGATAACGAGGGAATGGGAAACAGGAGGGAATCACAGCTGGAACTAATCTGACACAACGAGACAGGGAAAAGTGTGGTCGCAAATTTTGAAGCCATCCTGATAACCTTCTCCCACCAACGATGTGGAGATCCAACCTCTTTAGATCCAATTAAAATCAAGACACTCAAAAAGATGCTCTGGAAAAGAGTAGAATTCTTGGAACAGAGTTTAATACACTGAATCATATGAACAGCAGGAAAAATACATACAGACATTTAGCAAGAGAATTACATAGCAGAAAGCAAGCAAAGCAAAACCCCGGGGTGTACAGCCTTAAGCACAGACAGCAGAGCAACACAGAGACGGACAGAAAGTAACAGCAGAGGGGAAAAAAGAGTGCTGGGGGTGTCCTCTGGTCCCCTAATATATAGGGACCAGTATCCCAAAAACAGCAGGTGCAGGTGCATAATGTGTGTGTGTGTGTGTGTGTGTGTGTGTGTGTGTGTGTGTGTGTATTATATCGTATGATCCTTAAGGTGATTTCATCATGATGTGTTCAGCAGTATCTCTGTTACAATGTTACTGTTTTGGTTGTGCTGCATGAAAGACATTTTGTGTGTATTAGGGGGGAGTTAGTTACTGGAGCTGGAGAGTGAGTTATGAGTTCAGAATGAGAATGAGTTCAAGAGAGTTCAACAGCATTAATTGCCCTGTTATTGTACAACCTTAATAAACCATGGTGAAGCAAAATGTCTTGTGTGTAAGACTATGTGAAAGTTAAAATATATATGTTCAGTGCAGTTAGATATATAGTGTATATAGTTACATAGGTATACATGTCCTCCAAAAATCCATTATCAAAATAAAACAGGAAACATTAGACACACACTAAGACATCGGCTTGACACATGATGCGGGGGAAGAAACAGACATGGAAACACAACCAACTGGCAAGACAGAAAGGAAAAACAGAAAACAGACACAGGAGATAAACGAACATGAAGACAAGGGAGACTAGACATGAAAGGTGGAATACAGGGGCGGCACAGTAACAGAAGCTAAAGACTAGAAACTACAAAATATAATCAGAGAATAACTGAGAAAACTAGAAATGCAAACAACTCCACCATGAAAAACTATATATAAAGAATATTCATTAAACCGTGGCTCAGGGGGTTGGGAAGCGTATCTGTAACCGGAAGGTCGCCGGTTCGATCCCCGGGCTCTCTGTCCTGGTCGTTGTGTCCTTGGGCAAGACACTTTACCCTACCGCCTACTGGTGTTGGCCAGAGGGGCCGATGGCGCAATATGGCAGCCTCGCTTCTGTCAGTCTGCCCCAGGGCAGCTGTGGCTACAACTGTAGCTGCCTCCACCAGTGTGTGAATGTGAGAGTGAATGAATAGTGGCATTGTAAAGCGCTTTGGGTGCCTTGAAAAGCGCTATATAAATCCAATCCATTATTATTATTATTATATAAACACTAGGTCCACAGACCCAGGACCGTGACATAAGGTCCACAACAAGTACAAGCCTGAAGACGGCTTTCTAGGCTCCAGTTCTTTTTCTTCATCAAGGATGTGAGAGTTCTTTAATTTTGCACAGAAATATTCTAAAGTGAGAAGTTACATGTCAAGTAGATTTGTGGAGAATAACAGAAAATAATTTTGCATTTGAGAATTCCCACATTGTATAATTATTTATTTTTTATTTAGTTCATTTATAAGAATCCAAATCACAACAACTATCACCTCAAGGCTCTCTGTATTATAAGTGCTTTATATTTACATTAGAGAGAAAACCCCAAGAATTACATGACTCCCTATGAGCACTTGGTGATACTGGGAAGAAAAAACTCTTTTAACAAGAAGAAACATCCACAGAGTCAGGATCGTGGGTCTTTTGACCCAGCGTTTTGAGTTTTAGTTTATGTTTAAGCCCTTTTAGTTTTCTGAGTGTTCACAGTTTTCTTAGTTTTCATAGCTTCATGCTTTTTCATGTGCCAACATCCAAATAAAGGATCGTCTTCCGTTCAGCCAGCAACTCCGCCTTTTAGTGGCTGCTTCTGGGTGCTGTAAACTAAACTTATCGGCGCACCCCGCCGTGACACACAGAATCTTTCTGATTAAGTTGGATCTTATAAATATCATCTAAACATTGTCTACAATAGTGAGATAGACGCAATTAATATGAGAAAACAGATGTCCTTGAGAAGAGACGTCTTTGTTGCATCTTTGCGACTACACTAATGTTGGGACTTACTACTGCCTTTTGGCCACATATGTGAAGAAATTAGTTGGACAGATTTGCAAGCTACAAATCCATGATGTGAATTTCCAAGTGTTCTATTCAATTGCAATTTGATGAGATCATTTGAATACAGTGTATTCATTGCTCAAAAAACAGTTTACGATGATCTGAGATTCACGACAGGAGAAAATCGGTACATAGTGGTCAAAACAGCATCTACATTGTCAGCAACTCAGGTAGACTATGGGCTTTAAGTGATGCTTAGTTAGTCCTAAGGCCTTATAGTACCACCAACAGTCAGACGTTGCTGCCATGTAATGAGGGCAAAGAGGAACAAAGGGGAAGGCGTATATACTGCATGTCATGTGAATTTGTATTTTATGTTCTAAAACATTTTGGAGTTAAAATCACACTGTGGGTTATTCTAGATATGTATGTCTAGAGATGTTTATTGCATAAACACATGTTGATCACATTTTGTGTTTATCTAAACTTATTTTATGCATGTTTTTACAATGAACAAAACCTTACACAGACAGAAAAAAAGTAAAGCAAATCAAATGCACCTGTTTCAATTTATTTGTTGATTTTCTTCACTGACCCAAATGCAGGAATCAGGAGGCAGAAATAACTGAAAACCCTTGTTAGAGTCCAACCGACAAGAAACAAAAACAATAACTGGGTAGGGCAGAAGCTAAACAAAACGAAAACTTGGACTCAAGAAAAACACAGAGACGAACACATATGAGGAATGAGGGACAAAGACAATTTTTACATAAGAGAACGTTTTTGAAATGACTAATCAATGACGAGGACAAAGGAAGCAAAACTGAACCTAATGCACAAGTTTCAAGAGACTGCCAAAATAAAACAGAAAGTAACTAACAATAAGATCAGTCTAAGACATGAACTTGACAGAACTAAACAAGGACCACAGAGACAGGACAATGGAGACCAGATAGGCACAAGGAGACAGAAAGACAAAGTAAATTACAAACAGACTAGAAACAGTGGCTATACTACATGGCAAATGAAAGCAACCTACTAGTATTACCAAAGAAGCTAGGCCTAAACAAAAATCACAAAAAGCAAAACCCCTCCAAAAACTCAAACACTGGGTCAGACGGAAATGACCAGGAATACAGGGGGTCATTAGTGAGATCAACGCTCTCCAAATCAACGCCAGAAGACGAAGGAGTTGGTAATGGACTTCAGGAGGAAGTCTATTACCATCACTACACACTCGGTGAACATCCAAGGAAAAGACATTGCGACTAGTGGACTCTTACAAGTACCTGGGTGTTCACCTCAACAATAAACTGGACTGGACTACAAATACAGAGTTCCTGTATAGGGCCAGGTCGACTCCATCTGCCGAGGAGACTCGAGGTCCTTCGAAGTCTGCAGGACTTGCTAAGGACATTCTGATGACACTGTGGTAGCATCCAGCCTTTTCTATGCAGTGGCCTCGGGACGTGGAGACGTTGAAGGGGGAGTCTAGTGTCGGATGCCCGAGTCGTGTAGTGTGGGCAAATGTTATAGGCATCGTGGTACTAATAGAACGTAATGTCGTTATCCCCCCCAATCAAGCCTTTAAGTGCTAGAGCGTTTTTCTTATTTTAGGTGACTAATAAAGCTGGCCATGGAGTGAGCTGAGGTGAATCAACCACAGCAACTATTAACCCTTTAAAGCCGGTCGGAGCGGGCACGCTCCGTTTTGCGTAACTATTTTTAAATCCTCTGTAGAACCAGAACCGCGTAAGCTAGCGCAATAATTTTTTTTGCATATGAAACCGGAGGAGTTGTACTTACATCTTATGCCATCAGCTTGTCCTAGGTCACGGTTTCCTTCCACATATAGCTTTGCAAAATTGCATAAAAAGCCTTGCAGGAACAAAAACATAATATTCCAGAAACACGCTTTGCCGATCCGATCAGCTGTTCGTAACACTTCCTACGTTGAAACAGACATCAAAATAAATTTTCTGTTGTTGTAAACTATTTTTTGCAACTTTTTTGTATTTAAAGTTTTGAGGGATAAACCTCTTAAATTTCTCCAAGTAGAAATATATGTAAAAAAAAAACAAAAACGATTTTCAATTTTTTTGTAGTTTATTGCACTTTTTTGCAATTATATGTAGTTACTATGGACTTAATGCATACATATTATTAAAATATGGGCTATAACAGTTGTATTGATGTATAGCAACTTGAAATGCTCCAAAAATGGCACTACAGCATGTAAAAATATAATATAGCTCTGGCAGCCTTGGTTCTATGGTAGGTCTTAAAGGGTTAATTTGAAGTAATTCAAAATCAGTGTGATGAAATCATCATAATATACTACATCATACCACTCATTTAATAAATCATAATATTATACATAAATAATTAGGACAAACAAGCAGGAAACATCATGTTTTCAGTTTTTATATTAGTTTACTTTTAGAAAAAGATTACTATAAACCAGCCCACAGACACTCATAGATACACTTTTACATTTTGCATTTAACTTGAGAATAAACACTTTCTTCAGTTTCCAGTTCATTCTTCTTCTTTCCTCTTGTAGATGTAGCTTTCCTTCCAGAGAAGTGTAGAGCAGCATAGTTTAGATCATGTCCACTTTTAGCCTATACAAAATAATAAAAAAAATGTTTACCTCATAGAATCATTTTAATAAAGTAAAAATAAAAAGATTTGGTCATAGTACTTACACTGTTGTCCACTGTTTGGCATAAATCACTTTGCCTTGCTTGTGAAGAGCTTTTCTCTGTGTGTTACGGTGACAAATATAGGAATATTATCTATTTTGTCTGATTTAGAATTTTAAATTAAAGGAGTATTTAGTTTTTCTCACATTAAAGGAAAACTTTAGTGCTCCTACAACAACACTTACTTTTAAATTGTTTGCATGATGCTCTTGGGCTTCGGCAACAGATCAAAATAATATTGACAATCACAGAAATGGCCAAGCAGGCTAATGCTATCACCAGTGCAGAAAATTCAGAACCTCTTCTTTGCTCTAGAAAACCAGAAACAATCATTAGAAACAATTAGTAATTCTGACAATAATAAGGAATCCTATATCTCATGGTTTATTTTTATAAATAAAATCATACCTATTTGCAATTTAGTTCCTTTTCCAAACAATATCTTCCCACATGTGGCCACAGCACAATAGTAAGTCCCTTCTTCTGAGGAGCTAATACTTTTATTGAACTGATAAACACAACTCTGCTGAGTCGCAGAGCTATTCCCACATTCATGATGTCTGTTTCCATCAGTGTAGATGATGCTAGGATGAGATGGATTTGATCCTTCTCTAAACCAGAACATACTGAGACCTCCGGAACATGTCTTGTTATCAAAATTAGAGAGGAGTGAACAATGAAGAGTGACTGAGCCTCCTGGAGGGGCTATCTTCTTTTGAACAACAGAATAGTTCGATGTTCTCTGGGTGTTTCCTGTCAAAATAAATATATTAACAAATGTGATTATAAAAAAAACTAAAAGACAAATAGTTTGAGTTTTCAAAAACGACCAAACATATCTTACATGTAAATGTAATGTTTTCAAAACATGCTCATTCATAAATTATTTTCTGTAGTATTCAATTTTAGCTGCTGAAGCAAACTTTTATAGAAGAATCACATTATTACCTTTTACTAACAAATATGTTGCAGTCCATTTGGTATCTTGGAGCCACGCTGTGAATCCGCAGTGATAGATTCCCTCGTCCTCTTGTCTTGTCCTCAAAATGGTCAGGTTGGTCAGATTCTTGCCATACTTAACATCCCATTTTGAGTTTTTGAACTCAGGTGCAAAGGCAGGTGCTGCAGAGTCCTTCACTGTCCAAATTCTTTGCAGAGTGTCCCCAGGACTCTGCTTGTACCAGTCGACTCTACGGCTGAACTCGGTCTTAGGCAGGTCACATAGTAAAGTTGCAGGTTCACCGAGTTGAACTGTAGTTACTGGAATAAGTGTGTCTAATTTAAAACAAAACAAAATCTAAACCATTAAGTCACAATAATACAGGAAACCACCATGCTAACAGCATACATGTATGGAAAAAACACCCAGAATATAAAAACACTTACATGCTTGATGAATAGCAAGCAGTGCGACCCATATCACAATCATCTTGGCAACATCGCTTTTTAGGGAGCTTGTAGCTATTTCAGTCAGTGTAGGAGGTATTTTAGCACAAACCTTTTATGTCACATGTGTCAGATGAATCTGATTGGTTATCACAGAATATAGATTCAAGGGCACTTCCTGTCACATTGCTCTCTTCCAGGCTTCTGGGGGGTAAATCATCTCTTCCTTGTTCATTTGCACATTATTTCATTGATGAAGTAAATTTCTTTCCCAAAAAATGTTAGGCGCTCATTTATAGTTATTTTAGTTTTCCTATCCAATATTCATGTTCTGCTTTAATCTGTCAGCAAATTTTCCAAATGATTTTACTAGTCTTTTGTTCCCGCTACTGTCAATTTTCATTTAAGTGTTTCTGAATTCATTTAATTGATTATTTCCACTTGCAAAGACAAAAAGAATAAAAAGAATAAAAAGGAAATACAAAAAAATCAAAGTTTGCTTTCACTTATAGATTACCATAGTTTTCATTTCCTGCGTGGTTAACTTTATTCAGCAAAACTAGGTTAAGTCATGACGTCAGCTCAAGTTGACAATTGTACAATAATAAAAACATCTTAGAAAGTTTGTTTTCTAGGTTTATCTGGGTTTAGGTGCTCTGCCTTACCTAAAAGTGAAAACACTTAGATAAATGTTGCATGCATTTATGTATACAGCCATTAGAAGTTCCTGAATTCTAAAACTTAACTTG
>NW_024583655.1:0-12475 GCF_018398535.1 Haplochromis burtoni
GACATGCTCATTTCTGTTTTGATCGTGTCTTATTGTTTTTCTGTGCCACAGACAATGAAATCGATGGATCGACACTTCTGCAGATGACTGAAAGAATGAGTGAGCGTCTTTTTCCAAAAGTGAAAGACCAAGTGAAATTTTTGTCTGCTGTAGAGAAGCTGAAAGAGTGAGTCTTAAGTTGACTGGTTGATTCACTGAATTGTACATTCATACAATCCAGTGTTTCCCCTCCCCTAGGTTTATGGTGTTGGAGGGTGGGGGGCAAGGGGTTGACGCAAGCCCTGTTCTGTTTCTCCAGCGTTGATGTGCATCACACACCCATTTACTTTCAAATTGAAATGTCACAGCCACTCTTACTCTCTGTTATGATTCTGTTTCTGTAGTTCAGCAGCTGTTATTGTACGTTTTAAATATGCGGATATTCCTGATGCAGGACACAAGGACACGCATATTCATGTCTTGTAACAAACTCTAAACATACTTCTTACTTCTTCTTGCAGTGGAAGGCAACACAAAGAAAAGCATACTGTGTCAGCACTCCAACCTATGTTTAACTGCAAAGTGCAGTTTCCTCCAGCTGTGATCACTGCGTTGACCAATAAAGATGCAGCACTAAAGTCACCCACCAAGAACAGACTCAAAAACATGCTTATTCAAGCACTGTTTGACCACTTGAGTAATGAGACAATGTAAGTCTATGAAAGGATATTTTTAACAGGCTGTTTCTTGTTTATATGACCTCCATAAAACAACAGGGTTAGAACACATTGTGACGAAGTAAGATGTTTGTTTTGTAGTCCATCTTCTGCACAATGTAGTTTCAACGGGTGGACATCCGGTGTCACATCACTCCTCTCTTTCCCTGAGTCCTTAGCAAATCTCCTTCCCACGATGACATTTTCATCGAGGCCAAGGAAAAGAGTTTAGGAAAAGGAGATAGGCGCTACTTTTGAAATAACACCCCACGTGGTTACTTTGAGACACTGAGTCACGTGACCTCGCAGCAACAAATCACAGCCGAGCCGGAAAAGGGGGCGGAGCAAAGTGTCTGTGCAGGAGAGGAGTCGAGCAGAGAGAGCTGCTTTTTTATGAAACGGGAGTAAAGTAGTGAACTTACAGGAACATATACCACTACCAACCTTTGGATCGATATCTGCATCAATCTGCACACCCTTGTCTCCTGAATTGTAGCTGAGATCAGCGTGAACCACGTGGGTCTCTGCTCCCTCATCTGTTTCCTGTTTGGAAAGACTTCCAGCGGGGCGGCCTGCCTCTCCCCACTGCAGGGAAAAGGGTAAGACCACCTGGGTCTGGGTGCAGTTCCCCCCTCCAGGGGCGGGGGTACCTAGACCCGGTTTGTAGAGTACGCTTGGGGAGTGTGATCGTGTGTACAGCGTCTCTTTATGTCTGTCTCCACGTTGGTTGAGTGTGGAGTAAGTGCATATGAGAGCATGAGGGTGGGAATGGATGTTTGTATCTGTGTGTGCCTGTATGTCTGTGTCTATATGTCAGGTTGGGTATCAGACGCCACCTCTCTGGGGACATCTCAGGCCCTCCAAGGTTTGGAGGCCTATCTCCCCCTACCACCACTTCCCCTGCCAGTGGCGGACTCCCTCAGACATCGGTGCGGCTGCCCCTCTGTTGGTCTTCCTTGGTCTCTTGTGTTCTGGGGGCCTCTGGATGTCTGGAGTTTTGATCTCCTCCATACCTGCTTCATGCCCTGGAGGACGGGGCTGTGGCCCCCCCACACCCTCTAGCAGATCATTACATGAAGGAACCTTTTAAAAAAAACAAGCGCGTCCATGCTCACAGGTGTACACACGGGTGATCACACCCACAAACTACACCCTTTTTGGCTCCTACCTCAAAGCACACTGTGTTCTGTTGATCTTATGTGCTGCACAATAATGTTTAATATTTAGTATTTACTGTCATATTCCCATATATCATTGTGATGTTGTTTATTCTATTACTCTTGTTCTCTTCTGCTTGTTTTCTTTTTTCTTTCTCAGCAGGTGATCCAGGTGATTGATATATGCATTTTTTTTTTTTTTTTTTCTGCTCATTCTGTTGGTTTTTGTCTTTTGCCCTTCTCCCCCGTCCCTCTTCTCAGCTGTTTCTCTTTCCCTCTTTCTTTCTCCCCTTCTTTCCCCCAGTCAAGTCTGTCCCGTATTCAGTAAGTGAAAATAAAATAAACAATAAAAGGTGAATCAAATGGACCATTACGGCAAGGCTGGGATGGTCAATTTGGTAAAGTAAATCCGTTGGGCATCTTTCTTTGCCTTTAGACAACAATTCTGATGGCAAAAGAGCCAAACGGGACAGGCAAAAAAAAAAAAAAAAGGAAAGACTTCCAGCTTCATCACGGAGTTTCTCTCGGTTTGTGGGATCATCTAAAGGTAAGCACCGAGCTAACTTTAATGTGGGTTCAGTTTATGTTGAGTTTATCTCTGTTGAGGATAATAGATTGCTTGGGATACACTGGAGTTAGACAGACTGTAGAGTTTGTGATTGCTTGCAACAATATGAAATGGCGGTTGCTAGGGGGTAAGAATACATAGAGAAAAATAGTCTTGGAATATGAACAAAAGGATGGAGTGCAGGCAGGGCTCTAGAGAACAGCCAACCCCCACCCCTAGGACAGGAAGCCACAGGTACAAGCATGGGGGAGGGAAATCAGCCTTTAGAATAGGACTTCATAGGATAATCTCCAGATGCATCTGTATTTTATTTTCTTCCAGCGCAAATAAAGACGTCTGATTTTGGAAGTAAAAGTCTCCGCCTGATTGCTACCATCAAAAAGAATCCGTGAAGGTGCCGTACTTCTTCTTCTTCTTCTTCTTTTAACACTGTTTAGTCTTAATGTTTATTACGTATTATATACAAATGCAATAAGCAGCAGGTGCTATAGGCATCTGGAAGCAACTGTATATACAATTCTAAGATGTGATTAACTATTAGTTACTCAGTGTCACTCTTTCTATGCAAAACTAAGCAACTGAAAATAATCAATACTGCCTTAAAAGTGCACATGTGTAATTTATATAATTACATCACCACATCTGATTAGAGTAACATTAAGCAGTTTTATATTACACAGAACAACGAGAACAGAGCTCTACAATTAATAACATCTAATATCAGCTAGTCTGACAATGAGCTGAACATCACTAATCATTACCGGTGCCTTTTTTGAGTCTCTCTGCTTTCCTCTCAATTTCTGTACATTATTTAAAACTCTTAATAAAGTGACCTTTTCTCTATATTGGCAATGTACATCTCTGTTTAGAGCTGTTCGCACTAAAGTTAAAAGCACCATCACTTCATGCGAATCCGCATGAAGTGACATGGTGCAATGCACCGATGTCTGAGGGCGTCTGCCACTAGTAGGGGGAGTGGTTGGGGAGATAGGCCTCCATACCTTGGAGTCCGTGTAGCGTGCCCACCCCCAAGATCCTATATGTATGTGTTATGAGAGTGTGAGTAATGTGAATGTGTAAGTTGTGAGATAAAATTGAGGCACAGGAAGCCAGAAGGAGACAGATGGGGGGGATGCCTCCCCTGCACCCTGGGGACATATCTTTACCCCAAGGCCCTGCATGTGTGGGTGATTGTGGTGGAGCGGGAAGAGGGAGGCAGCTGGAGATGGGGAGGGAAGGAAGCTCCCCCACTGACCCCAGTAGGCACTCCATTCTCTGCAACCCACCAGGGAAAGGGGGCCCAGGCCCATGCGGACTAGGGCCCAGTACAGCAGCGCCGCCTGACCCCACAGAGCCCGGGACAGCCCACCCGACCTCACCACAGAGAAAACTCCACCCACCCCGTCCTCCTCTCATCTTCCAGACTACACGAGACAATAGCCCAGACTGAGATCTTCCTCGATCTCTCCTGTATCTCCCCCTCCTGCAGAGTGAGTTCCTGAAGAGAGGAAAGCTCCTGCAAGATGTAACAACCTCCCCCACCAGTTGAAGAGCCCCCCAGGTGGCTCGATGCACCGGCAGCACCCTGCGCCAGGGCTGGGCCCCCATACACCGCCCACAACCCCGGCAACACACCAACCAGGACCCAAGCCCCCGAGGCCCAGCCAGGGCCCCAGCCTGGAGACGGAGCACCCCCACAACCCCACGCCCATCCCGGACCCACCCAGGGGCAGCCAGGCTACCAGGTCAGTAACCCACGTCCGTCAGCACAGACCCTCCCCTAGCCCTGCACGCAGCCACGAGGAAACCGTCACCTAAGAACCATGACCGCTACCCCGGGTTGAGCCCTCCAAGGAAGATGCTCCTGGTGAACCACCCGACGCCCTAAGCCTGTCCCTACCCCACACCAATCACAACAGCATAGGTGGGACCAAACTATGATCCCCCACCCCCGCTAGGTGATGGAGCTGATCAAAGGAGCCCAGAGCAATTGATCTGATGTGGTGGCAGAGGCTGTATCAAGACTAATGTAATCTAATAGATAATTTCTATATTGGTTAGAATTAAGATTATTTTTATTTTTCCAGTTCATGAGGACTGTTTTCTTGGCTATGCATAGGGCAGTGAAAACCATATGGGCTATATTCTTATCTGTAGTGACATTATCTAAGTCAAGTTGTCAAGCTCTAAAAAGTACTGAAATAGTTCAGCTGATGCCATTTTGTAAAGGCAGAGAATTCAGAAACACATCATCTCTAAAAATGAGGTTCATACATTCTATATATTCAAGTTTCATTCTATATATTCAAGTTATTCTATATATTCAAGTTTCATTCTATATATTCAAGTTTCATTCTATATATTCAAGTTTCATTCTATATATTCAATTTTCATTATATATTCAAGTTTTTCATAAAGCTTCATTCTATATATTTCAATCATTCTATATACATATTACATATTTAACACATACAGTGGCTTGCAAAAGTATTCGGCCCCTTGAACTTTTCCACATTTTGTCACATTACAGCCACAAACATGAATCAATTTTATTGGAATTCCACGTGAAAGACCAACACAAAGTGGTGTACACGTGAGAAGTGGAACGAAAATCATACATGATTCCAAACATTTTTTACAAATAAATAACTTGTTCCTGTAGATCTTCACATATATATTATGTGTCTGACAACTCTTTGAAAAAAAAGCTGCCTGTCAGCACACCAGACTGGCCTAACTTTAAGCCATAGCAAAAGCTAATACAAGTGCAGATTTAATACAGGCTATCTGGGACTGTGTTTAACACTAGAATTACTGAGCATTTTTTCCTGGTGCAAGTCCCTACTACTAGATTTATTAGCCCTGCGCAAATTTGCGTAAATCCCCTGAACTTCCTAGAATTACTGACTTTTTTATTTTCTGGTGGAAGTCCCGAGGTGTTAATCACCCCTGCTGAAATTTTCACAGGTCATCAGCTCGATTCTCCTCCTGTTTTTGTTGTGCAAACCACCCATTATCTTTGAGGCCTGGAACATTTGCATTTGTTCACTCAGAGTAGCTCAGCTCCAAGGCAAGAGAAAAATCTGTGTTACAACCCTACAATGGAGCTGAAGGCCTCTCAGCAGGGTGCTAGGAGGTGTTAGGTTCAGGGAATTTATGCAAATTTGCGCAGGGTTAGTAAATGTACTAGTAGGGACTTGCACCAGGAAAAGAAGGGGTCAGTAATTCTATTGTTAAATGCTATGAATCTGTATGTGCGTCACCTGTGTCTGAGAATTTCAGCCAGTTTAATTTAATGGAGGGAGAAATATATAGAGAGAGGTCTCACCACGGTTGAGTGTCGGGGTGCTGTTGATATCTCCCGCCACGAAAGAAGATTCTGTCTGCTTCCGAACCATGTCGTTCCACATCCTGCAGATCCGACTCTGGAAGAGGAAACATGGTGCAGTGAGTGGCAGTAAACACACGACAAGTTAAATATAGAAACCCGGCGGGTAGACTTTGTAACTCAGTGGGGCAGCTGTAATAAAAACTGTGGAGCTCGCTCTAATCTGCAAAGAATAGGCAAACACGCCAGACAAAGAGAATGAGGCATCAAGTAAAGAGAAACACAGCTTTGTCATGTTATCGTGACGGGGGCTTGAGATTTGTAAGACATGACTGTAGTAGCCGATGGAATTGTTGTTTGGAAGTGTTATTACATTTTGAAACAGCTTGTTTGCCGATTGTGAGCAATAATTGCCATTGTTTGAGTATGTGTCTGTGTAGCTGCGCATATGCGCATTTACAGTATTTTCCAATGACGGGTATGATGCCTGTGTCTATATATACACCATGTGGACTACAAATGATATCTTTATAACATAATCTTACATAAGAGACCTTTTAAAAGGGGAGAAAATGTAGCTACAGAGGGAGAAACCATGCCTAATGTTGAAAAGATTTGCTTTGTTTTTACATCATTTTTTAGTTTAAAAAAAGACAGATAACATTTCTCATTTTGTTCCACTAAAACAGTCGTGTTGCTGCACAAGCTGTTTTTATTCATCATTTGTTCTTAGAAAAACACCATTTTAAAACTCAGTGGTGTTTTCCACTGATGATATGTTTGCGAGTGTTTATGTGTGGGTCTGTGCTGCCTGCACCTGTCTGTGGGCTGCTGCATGGCGAGCTTGGCTGCCAGTGTAGTAGTGGTTGTTGGCACGAACGCCCGAGTTCTTCAACGAACCGTGGGAGCTGTTGGTAGAGGTGTGGCTGAAGCAATAGGAGTGACGCAGAAATTTACTGTACTCCTTATGGACCTGTAAAGAAAATAACACCACTGGCACAGTGGGCAGGTTTGAGAGTCACTTATAAACACAAACACTTTCGTTTCTATAGGCTAAACTGAATGTGGAGCAACAGAGCCTTTTATTGCACAGCCACAGCGAAATGAAACAAAATCCAATATTTCTGAGCACGTCTACTGAATTTCAATTAGACTGGCACATCCACCCATTTGTTCATCTACACAACATTTCAGCTGCTTAGTCGTAATTAATTCAATTTATATAAAGTGTGTTTAAGATGTAGTTTGGAATTGTTACCTTCTTCTGCAGGGCACAGTGGAAGATAAAGATGAACATGCCCTGGAAGGCGTTGAAGGTGCTGAAAAGGTAGGCCACGATGACTCTATTCTCGTTAATGAAGAGGAGGCCAAAGGCCCATGTCAAGCCAAGTAGGAAGAGCAGAGTGATGGGCCCTAGTGCCCAGGACCTGATCGAAGCGGAGAACGAGGCATTCACTAACACTGAGTTGATGCACAGATATACTAAGACAATTTGAAATTTCTTTTTTCTTCAAAAATAAAAATGTGTGAGTCTCACTGAATAATTTAAACTCGCTTAATATTGTCCGGTGTCTGGAGTCAGGTTTACTGTAAGTGCCAAAGAGTTGCGTATCATCTTGTGCAAAGTGATCATGAGGAAAATCAGGTTGAGCTAAGGAAAGACGATAGGAAGAAATAAAAAAATGCGCCGTGAGCACTCTAGTCCAAAATTACTGATTTCATATTGTTAATAACATCGCAAAATTGCATGCTGGTGAAATACTTCTGACTGCGGGATATCGAAATATGGAAGCTAATACCATAATAACAAATGAAACGGGTCCAATGAAGCTCCAGATGAAGTAGTTATCCACTCACAGCCAGCATCTTCAGTGACACAGAGGACACAAGTGAGTTATGCACAACTAAACCAACAAACAACTGTACACTCACACTGAGCTCATGCACATGAATGCACACACTATTTCTCTGTCTCAGTGGATGATCTTATGAAGGCTAATCATCAGGCTTTGTTCAGAGAACCCAGTCTGTGGGGAGGCGCAAGAGCCCTTCACACGGCACTGCATATTACATTTACATCTGGGGGAATAGCACAATCCTACTTCTCAATCTGCAGGTGCAAAAGGCCTGTATTCACACGTACGCTTTCTTGGTCCCATAGCTCCTGTAGTCTATGGCTGCAGACATGCCCACCACCAGTGTGAGTACTCACTCTCAAAGACCTCCACCAGCATGAGATAGAGCTGCACACCCTCCAGACACATCCAGGAGAAGGCAGCCAAGAAGAAGAAATGCAGAAGGCCAGCAAAGATTGGACAGGCGATCTGAGGGTGGCAGCCATGGAGAGAGCAGAGAGAGGGAAAGGAGAAGGAGGAGGAGGAGAGAGAAAATATGAAGTTAGAGGAGGAGATACAGTTAAGATTAAGGTATATAACTGAATGAACACCACAAGAGGATAGAACAGAGTTGCTATCTGGAAGTACTGCTGGACACTGACAAGGGAAAAATGAATAGCTGCCCCCTGGGTTACAGGCTCCGTGCATGTTATTGAGTGGTGATTCATTACTCAGTGCAGTAAATGTTTTATAGAGTAGCATAATGACACAGGGCCTCAATTTCAGCTTCAAAGTCATTAAATAAAAAAGCTGAAAAAGTCGCCTGTGTTGTGCATGATGACATTTTCAAACCGGAATCTGTAAAAAGTAACTAGATCTTGTCATTCAGTATCATTACAGAAATGGACACAAACACTAAGCTTTGATGCCTCAGCTGGAAATCTACATCACACCATAACTTATAGTGTACCAGGAAACCCTTCTAAACTCTACACCATAACTTTAAAGGTCATCAGAGTCAATCAGAGAGGTTTCTTGTTACATCATAAATTATAATCACTATATTTCTTTAGTTACAACGTTAGCTTAGGGTACTGATAAGCGATTTGTATACTGACACAGAACAAGAGGAATCGAGATGATGATTTTCCTTTGCTATTGTTTTCATGCAGTTGGACTTCTTTGTTGGGGGCACGATGCAGTCTCATGACAGCAGAGGAATAACTGCCTCATGATAGTGCTTGTTAAACTCAGCTGCACAGTAAGGTGGTTACTGGTTTGAACACCTATTATGAGGAGATTGTTTGCTCTCTACCTACCTGCAGTCCTCCAAGTACTCCAGCTTTCCTCCACAATCCAAACACACGCTCGTTTGGTAAACTGGTGAGCCTAAATTGAACGTGCATGTGAGACAGATTTCCTTTAATCGCTCACTGGAACAATGAGGTAAAAGATAAACGAAGAATCACTCAAGTAAAATCATAAATGCTTTTAAAAAGTCAAATCTAAAAGCTTTACATTGCTGTAGCCTGTGGGAGGATCAGAGGCTCTGCAAAATGTGACATTTGACCCCTGTGTCTCCTTCTGTCTTAAATGTTTCATTCATGGTCTTAAGTCCCAGGAAACAGAATAAAAAAATCACTCTAAAACGCTAAATAAAATGATTTACTACCACACAGAGACAGTTTTGGTAGTTCGGGGCCTTTACCTTCTAAGACCTGAACTCTTCCACACCATGCATTTTTAATGTCTCTTTGATATTTGGGCATATTGGGGCCTGATGAATGCAAAAACAAAGAATTACCAGATTTTTTTTTTACCTTATTTTTGTTGTTTTTTTAAATAAGAGACACATATGAGGATATTCGTTTAAAACGTTGATAGAACAGTAGCAGTATAATGTCCTCGTAAGTGGATATCAGGCCCTTGTAGAGCAAAATTGAGTATTTTGGTCTAAATAACCCAAAATGTGATGTCCACATATGTGGACGCCAGGTCCTAGGAGGTTAAAAGTTCCACACAGTCACAACCACAGTGATACTGCTTAAAATAATCCAATAATTAAAAACAAAGAAATGTCCATATCTTCACTCCTCAAAGGTTGTAAGATGATTCCACCTTCTTCCTCTGCATGAACTGAAATCAGGTGATTGTAGCTCACGCTGCACAGGAGACAAAGGCATGTTTGGTGGTTTGTAATGGGAAACATTATTGCAGTGTGATCACTGAGTTTAGCGTTTTATTACTGCATTACAGACCAATACAAGTAAAAACAACACATCACATTCAACAACATCAGTAGCTGCTGTCTAGAATGTTAACTCCAGTTATTATCTATGCTTCCTGTATTCATTTAGCCTTGTTGCCTCTTTGCTCCTATTTGTCCTTTTTTCTTTCAGCTAAGACCTGATGTAAGAGGATCCATTGTGCCTGGTTCTGTTACACATCTCTAAAAACAAAACTCTGGGTGACACCAGCTCTAGATCACGAGTCGGTGTTCAAACTCAAACTAATCGATTCGATCAAAAACACACTGTTTTGACCTGTTGGAGCTTTTGATAAGACAAGCTTCTTATTAGTGATGGCCAGCTTGAAGCTGACGCTCCGACGTGTGTGTCAAAAAACATCACATGATCAGTGACGACTGAAGCTTCCTTTAGAACGTAACTGCTTCAGTATCTGATTCTGTGGATTATAGGGAAGTGAATCACTCTGTAGAGTGTGTAGTCATGATGAAGCAGTACACGTTCATTTGTAGACTCAAGCTGCTCTTCATATTTTTGGCCACCAGGTGTCACCAGACAGGACTGTGTTGAAGAGCTTGAAGTAATGAACCGTTTTTCAGCACAAGCTTCAGAAAGCTTCATTTGGCCATCACTTCTTATCAAAGAGTAAAACGATTAACTTTTGCGAAAAAAGCTCCAAAGGTTTTTATTTTTTATTTGTACCTAATTAAACGTCTTCTCTTGATGTTTGAGCGTCTTCTCCTCACGTGGAAATCAATGCCCGGCTGTGATTGGCTGGTTAGATGAGCTGAGGACCGCGATTGGCTCCCGGCACAGGTAAGACACGCCCATTTCCCCTCCTCGGCTGCCTGCACACCTTCTGCGAGATGATACCCGTTGAGTGGGTGTGTCGCAGGGTGGCGACTGGATCTTTCCTCAAGAGGAATCCAGGAGTCAAAGAGGGCTACCGCTTTTCTCCTCTAAAGATGGAGATGTTCTTTAAAGTGAGTCTTGCTGCGTGCGGTGATTCTCTCCGTGTGTTTTCAGTCTGAGTGTTGCCGCAAACTCATCACTGATTGTGTTTTTAGGATGATGCCAACAATGATCCTCAGTGGTCAGAGGAGCAGCTGCTGGAGGCCAAACTGTGTCTGGCTGGGCTCACTATTGGTCAGTGTGAGGTGGACATAATGAGCCGCAGCACTGTGGCCATTTTTGAGATAGTGGAGAAGGCCTGGGCCACTCAGAACTGCTCCCTGGTGGACATGAAGGTAGGCTGTGCAGCAGCGCCCCCTGCTGGTTAAAGTCACATCTTGGTGCGATCTCTTCTCTCCTGTAGGTGCAGCAGAACTACAACTAAGGACTTTTTCTTTGCTTATAGATCGAATTTGGCGTCAGTGTGACAAGGCGAGAGATTGTGCTCGCTGACGTGATTGACAACGATTCGTGGAGGCTTTGGCCAGCTGGAGATCGGAGCCAGCAAACAGACAAACAGGTGATGGACTGACTTTGATTTCTTTTCATGCTGATATGAAAAAGAAACAAGCCTCAAACTTTTCTTTTCCCCTTTGTAGGTGTACAGAGAGCTGAAGGAAGTGACCCCAAAGGCAATGCAGATGGTGAAGAGGAGTTTTGAGTGGGTCTCTGAAAGGGTCAAGGTACAGCAAACAGATGCCTCTAATCTATTCTTGATCTTGTAGGAGTGTTTAGCTCTTTCTTTGCTTTGAACATCCAAACCAACAAACACTGTTTAACATCACAAAAGCCTGCAGCTGCTTTTGATGTAATTCAGGAAAAAACCAGCACAGCTGTACGATTTTTCTTTTGAGCAGGTAAAACTGACATAAAGTGATGATTCAATGGTTTCTGTGTGTCTACAGTTGCTGCTGGAGCCCCAGGCAAGCAGCAGGGTGGTGCTTTTAATGGGCTCCACCTCAGACGTGGCCCATTGTGAAAAGATAAGAAAGGCGTGCGCCTCCTACGGGATCCCCTGTGTCCTCAGAGTCACCTCGGCACACAAGGGTCCAGATGAGACGCTCCGCATTAAAGCTGAATATGAAGGTGAGCTTTAATATTGACGTAACTGCGTCTTTATACTGATGTGGGATTCTTTCTAATCGGATCGTTTCTTTATGCTGTGCTGCAGGTGATGGCATACCCACTGTGTTCGTGGCTGTGGCTGGGAGGAGTAACGGCCTCGGCCCAGTGATGTCTGGTAACACGGCTTACCCTGTGATCAGCTGCCCTCCTCTCACTCCAGACTGGGGACCACAAGATGTCTGGTCATCCCTCCGCATGCCAAGTGGTGAGCAGAGCTCTTTACTGTAGCGTGCAGCGTTAATCGTTCGTGCTGTTTTTGGATTTATTTATTTTTGTCCTGCAGGTCTTGGCTGCTCCACCGTGTTGTCTCCTGAAGCTTGTGCTCAGTTTGCAGCGCAGATCTTGGGGTTGAGGGACCACCTGGTGTGGTGCAAACTGAGGGCCTCCATGCTCAACACCTGGGTGTCTCTCAAGCTGGCTGACAAGAAGTTACAGGCCTGCAGCCTCTGAAGAGCCCAGCGTGCATCACGCTCAACAAAAGAGCTTTGGTCCATTTAGCACCCTTGAAGCGAACTGCAGGACTGAAAACGACACAATTCATTTATTGAGGCCAAGTTTATAACATGGAAC
>NW_024583655.1:33093-35307 GCF_018398535.1 Haplochromis burtoni
AAAGGCTAACATTGTTATATTTTTACAAAAAACAGCTGAACATGAGAGGTTTTTGGACCAATTTTGTGTTCTCCATTCTTTAAGCACCGGTTTGAGCACCGGCACCGTTTCAAAAGTACCGATTTGGCACCGGTATCGGATAAAACCTAAACGATACCCATCCCTACTCAGCAGAGCAGCAAACATTATCAAGGACAACTCCCACCCTGGTTTTAACATGTTCAGCCTGCTTCCCTCAGGGAAGAGCTACAGGTGCATCAGCACAAAAACCCACAGACTCAAAAACAGTTTCTTCCCTAAAGCCATAACCACCCTGAACTCACACATGCACCCCAATTTTTTCCCATTTCCTCTATGGTGGTACACTGCAATACAAAATTCTATGTGCAATAACCCAACAGTATATACATAATACTATTAATTACATATTATTTTTCAAAACTGGCTTGTATATTTGTACATTTTACATATAATGTTTTTCCTCTGTTAATACTGTCCATATGTATATAGTGTTGCAGAACTCTCCCCCCTAGCATGTTTACACTGAGTAGGAGATGCTCTGTATCTCATTGTACAACAGTATAGTGACAATGAAGACATTCTATTCTATTCTATTCTATGTATATGTCTGACTTGTTTTCACTTATTCTGACAACTTACATTTATTAGAAAGAGAATTTTAAAATTAAATTTGATGGTACATACAATGTACTTTATCCTAGTCATAGAAAAACAATATCAGAGTTGTATTCTTAAGCAATCTATAACCAATCATACATTCTGCTGCACATATTAAAAAATATGCCATCTTTTTTCTGAGTCATGGTGTGGTTTTGGTTAGCTAAGCATGATGACAAGAAACAGTGTGAGCAGCTAGCTTGTCTCTGTCCAAAGATAAAGAGCAGCTGTACCTGGGCCTCCTTGTTCTGATGGTTTTTTGTCCATAACTAACGTCTTGGGTTCTCACTGCTGAGTAGACCACAGCTGAATCAGTCTCTACAGAATAAAACAGATGCAGGTACAACAATGACATCACTGTTATTCCTCCACAGCTTTGGCAAAACATTTTTGTTATTTGTAATTTTGCATTATGAAAAGATTAAGTGATAACTTTTATAAACTGCAGCAGCTTTTCACAGGTTTCTTATTTTCACACCTGTGCTGTGAAACACAGTTAACACACATGAAACTGGGGTTCGGGTGTTTATGTGAAAAAGAACGTGGACCAAGACAACGCTGACATTATCTGTCAACGCAGACTCACACACTTCACCTCAGAGCACAAAGCAAACATGTTCTCACAACAGAAACACGGATATTAACCAGAACAGGACACAGTGGGGTGAAAAGCCTTGTAAATGTAACTTCATGAAAAGGTTGAATGTATGTGGTTAGGACATCATAGAAACTTACAAATTATTAACTTTATAAAAGTGAACATTCAAAATTTAAGTAAAGACACTAAGATAGAATTTAAATGTTGGAATCACATACATACAAAAGGCAAAGTGTAAATATAAAGCAAAAAAAGGGAGAACATTGATTTTTGCACAGCTCAACGGATCTATCAAAGTCCCTCCTGTTTCAAAAAGTGCACAATAAAAACATTCCCATGAAACTCTCTAACCCTGGGTTAAATGACTACAGAGTTGGAGTTGATTTCACACTAGTGATAGCACGAGACGGAGGTTCACACTGAGCACATGTGACAGAGTCTGGAGATGCCGTGGAGAATGTTGTGCTGCCTGCAACATCCTCCAGCATGATCGGTTTGGCAGTGGGACAGTAATGGTGTTGGGTGGCATTTCTTTGGGTTTCTTGTCTTTCTTAGACTTCTGCTGCCTGAGGTATTCACTGAGCATGCGATTGGTTTGGGCCATCTTCCTCATGTATGTATGGATGTTCATTTTCTCATCCTGGACTGTGGTACTGACACTCACTAGTCCCCGCCCTCCTTCCTTCCGCTTAGCATGCAGCCTCAGGGTGGACTTGAGGTGAAACCCTCCATGCATGGTCAGGAGCTTCCTTGTCTTGATGTCAGTGTAGTTTGATTTATTTATTTAGGACAGTGCATGTTAATGAACATAAATGTAAAGAAAAAATTACATGAATGTAAACATACCAGATTATAGCCAAGGGGTCCGTTCTTCGTACGTCGCTTACTACATCCAAGATCAAATCATCGCGCTAACCGTGAGCTCGCTAATCCGGTTC
>NW_024583655.1:36683-38559 GCF_018398535.1 Haplochromis burtoni
AAATCGTCAACAATCAAATCCAGCTAACTTACTTAGCGAGGTACGAAGAACGGACCCCAGGGCTAATTTCCATCTGTTGTCCATAAGCATAAAAAAACAGACATAATAATTCCTAAAAAATCATACTTCATTCATAACAAACTCCATCACCAAACTCACACATGCACAGTTACTTCTGTCTCCTCCTGGACATCCTGGACATGTGTTGCACTGTGTGAGAAGCTCTCCTTATGTATTTGAAGAAATAGCCAGAACCCAATTTCTTGTATGTGTACACATACTTGGTCAGTAATGATTTCATTGAACTGAATTCAGTCTGAATCTGATAGTATTAATTACATTAAATACAATCTTGAGTTGTTGGTCTGTGTGTACCGAGTTTCCAAATGATGTGTCCATGTTGCTTCCTGTGTTTAAAACAAACAGCTCTGTGTTGAAACAGCTGCAGCTGAAATGTTTTCTTTCTATCAGAAACAGGATGCTGGACGACTGCAGAGCTGTTAGCTTCAGTTAACCACAGACCACAAACACACAGTCCAGCTCACAGTGAACAACACTCAGCAAGAACAGCGTAAAAGACACATGGTTACATCAGACTAAGGTTTTAGGGTGGGGGTGATATGTTCCCAGAGCTTAGTGCCCTGGTAAAAGCCTGGCAGCTGAGATCATGTCATTCTCTTTGTACTGTCTGGCAGGTGTTCCAGTAGACATCAACAACATCACCATAAACCTAAAGGGAACAACTTATGACCACTGGCATCACACCTTGAGGAGGAGGCCTCAAGGTGTGATGAGCCTATCATCACTCAAGTCCACTTCTGTTAGAAGAAATAGTTAGTACTATAATAATAGCAGCGCCTTCGTGGTTCCCATTTGCCTGTGGGATTCCCAGAACAGCTTTTCCCCCACCTAATGAAAATCTCTTAACTTCACTCACTGACTCTGTGGCAGTGACTCTTGTCTATGCCGTTGTTTGTCGACCCCGGCTGGATTACTGCAATTGGGTCCCATTCAGGATTTCCAGTGAAGCCCTGGATATACTCCAAAATGTCCCAAACTCAGTCAACAGGCTTTAACCTCCTAAGACCCGAACTCTTCCACATTTTTAATTTCTCTTTGATATTTGGGCTGATTGGGGCCCAATGAATGTAAAAACAAAGAATTACCAGATTTTTTTTTTACCTTATTTTGGTTTTTCATGAAAAATAAGAGCCACATATGAGGATATTACTTTAAAAATTTTGATAGAACTGTAGCAGTATAATGTCATTGTATGTGGATATCAGGCCCTTGTAGAGCAGAATTGAATATTTTGGTCTAAATAACCCAAAATGTGATGTCCACATATGTGGACGCCATGTACAAGGAGGTTAAATAGGTATTAAGGGTGAATGAAGAAGAATGAATTGAAATATTACCTCTGCTGTCTCTGATTGGCTGCTGCTGATTTGATGTTTTGATGTAACTGTACATAACATGAGTGATGATGTCATCTTCATCTCGATCTGCTAAAATGATCCAAAATGAACAAGAAAATGAATTAAATATCTAAACAGAGATTACATTTATGAAAGTTTTTAGTGTAATCAGAATGAGATTGAACTTTATTCTACCAAACAAACTCAGACATGAAAGATCAGGAAGTCTGAGTCTCACCTTCAGGTTTCCTGTGAACACATCGTCTCACCAGCAAAACCAGTAACACCAGTAGAACCACAACACAGACTGACCCAACAGATGACAACACAGAGAGAACAGGAGGAGAGAGTGATGGAGGAAGAGCGATGGAGGTGGACCGAGGAAGAAAGGTTGATGTAGGAGGAGGTGTGGATGTAGGTGGAGGTGTGGATGTAGGTGGAGGTGTGGATGTAGGTGT
>NW_024583655.1:38733-40011 GCF_018398535.1 Haplochromis burtoni
TCTCCTAGCTTGGTGGGGCTGTTCCCATGTTGTTCCCCTGCCACTGAGAGTACAGTGTGGATGTGGAGAACAGCTGGTTTATTCTCCTGGTTTCTATCTCTGTGGTATACCTCTTTGCGACTGGCCAAGGCTGTGAGTAGCAGTTTCCAAGGCCTCGGGAATGGGCTACTCTCTGTACTTCTTCACACCTTTCTGCAGCTCTGATAGTTGGCTAACTCCCCTTCTACCTTGATCTCGGCCTCTAGTCTCCTTCTCCATGGAGGGCACTGCTCCTTGTGGTTGTTCATCCTGTAGCCAAGTATCTCACTGATCACTGCTGCCATGGTGTACATCAGCTGATTGGTTTCAGTGATGGTCACAGCATGTATTGTCAGTGATGCTTCATTCACATCATCTAGTAGACTTTGAGAGGGTACTTCATGTAGTCTGGGTAGTTTTATACAGAGGGTCCAGGTTTCCAGCTCAGCCATCATCTTCTCTTTCAGGTCAGCTGCTCTCATCTTCCACGCCTTCAACGTATCAGGTGTTCTTGGGTTTGGTACCCAATCTTGGAAGGTGGGATTGATGATATCTGAAAGAAGGGTGTAAAATCCTTCAAAATAAAAGTATTTCTCCACTGCTGAGTTGGATTATGCAATATGACCAGTTACTGACCTTGGTTTGTTGTGCAGCTCAGCAGTGAGATCAGAACTAAAGAGAAATGACACTCAGGTTGATTTGAGGTGAACATAAAGAACACAAACACAAACAGCTGACAAACACACAAACATCTCTCTGTTATATCTGCTCATTTTCTGTTTGATGACAGCAACTGAGGTGTTTCAATGAAGTTTGTACAAAACATCAACATCCAGCTGCTTAACCAATCATCAAACTTTGGCTCAACGTAGAGGAAAACTTATCTCAGGTGTCACTGTGGTATGTGGGCAGGGTGTAAATGTGACAGATCATCAGTAAATGCAGAGTTAACACAGAGAAATAAAAAAATACTTTGACTCAGCAATTTAAAATCCCAAAACCTTGAATGTGTCCTGAACTTGATTTAAGCACATTTTACACGACACTTAATGATTTCCAGCACTTAAAGGGACCATTATTATTAGGTGCACTAACTGGGGACATACAGAAATATATCCACTACATTTAAATAACCCAGTAAAGTCATGTGTCCACTGTGCAGCTGTGCTGATATAATGAGGGAATGATTCGATCTTTTCACTGCCTGCTGTGTTTCCTCGACTCCTGAGCAAAGATAAAGAGTCAGTTCAGACCTGCAGT
>NW_024583655.1:40667-41906 GCF_018398535.1 Haplochromis burtoni
TGGTGATTCAGTAATAAAGCTGCATTTAACTTCAGTTTCATCTGCCAGTCTACAGTCTTTGGGTCCAATCGTGCCTGCTGCACACAGCTGGTTTATGACACTAACAGGCACACACCTCCCTCTAGTGGTCACATTAAGTTCAAACATAGAAAAAGTGTTGGACACCTATAACATAGTCGCTGGGGAGACTGTTATAGGGGAGCTCTGTCCCAGATGCCTCATCATCAAAGGCATCATTATGTGCAGCATCTTTATGGATTTATTTCCTTTTCTGGTTTAAATGATTGTTTATGCTCTTGAACTGTGGACACAGAGTCAGAATCCAGTGAGATAACTGTGTCATCATCACAAAACTTTATGCAACTTCTACAAGGATTATTGATTTATTCAACTTTTATTTAAACAGGAAGTTAAACACTCTTTCGTGTCCTCGGCCAACTGAGTCAGCTTTAATCTGCGATCTTTTCAACAGCAGATTCCCACGGTGCCCAGTAGCACTGACTCCAATGGTGCTGAAGTGTTTAGAGAGACTGGTAAGAGATCACGTCGCTCCTTCACTTCCTGTCACCATTGACCCACTTCAGTTTGCATACCAGACTAATCGTTCCACAGACGACGCCATATCTCACCTGCTCCACACATTGAGTGGCTCACCCCGAGCCACCGAGACACCGGCAGAGGGGATCAAGAGTGACATGCCTCTGCTGACTACAGGTATTTTCAACACCTCTCTGTGGTGGAACACATGGAGAAAGAGGAGCAGCAGATTCAGTGTAAAACCTCGACGTGACGCTCGTGTCGCTGGATGATCTCCTCCACAGCAGAACAAAGGTCCAAATAAAGAGAATGAGAGTTTCTCCTCACGTGTCTCCTCATGGTTTATGATATAAATCTGCTAATTCTCATTAGACATATTAATCAGAAAAGCAAACTTAACGGCCTCAGCATGTCTGTCATCAGTCTGTGTGACAGCAGGCCTGATCCCTCACAGTGAAATCATCTCTCACCCTGGAGTTAAAGGAGCTTTCTCATGAATACTGGGCGACTTTCCAGCCAGCTCTTTAATTTCATCATCACATTTATGCCATAATTTAGCTCAACCGATCAGATTAAAAGCGAGTTGTTTTTTTAAATAACAGTAATTTTGTAATACTGAAAGACGTAAACTTTTAGTCCACCATCATGTTTTGACTTACACGAGTTTTAAATCATTTCTTTTTTAAATTTTCTATATCATAT
>NW_024583655.1:42057-43488 GCF_018398535.1 Haplochromis burtoni
ATATGACCAGTTTATGTTCCAGCTTGCTGTGTGGCCTCCTGCACTTTTGGGCCTCATGTGGAGCCACTGTGAGTAGATGCAGACTGACACAGTGGGCCCAGTACTGATGTGAAAAGCAGGACACATATGTTACTCATACTGTGGGCTCCAGATGTGCCCCAGTGAGGAGCCCCCATTGTGGGCTGTGTGCCGCCCACACTAAGCAAACAGGTTTGCATTGAGGCCGTACCCACAGTATACAAATCCAGAGAGCAGCTGTCTGTCATTGAAGTTTCTATTCAGAGCTTTCAGCTGAAGAGGAAGAACTCTGTTCTCTGTTTGAACCACTTCCTGTTTTACACTGAAATAACTTCATCACATTACCTGGAAGGCTGAGTGAAGATGCTGAGCTCCTCCACACGTCACTTCAATGATACCTTTGTTTTATAATTAAAGGATTTATTCATTCATGTATAAGGTTTTGGTTTGTAGCATAATGAGAACACAGGTGTTCACGCTTGTTCTACATACAGCTGTGACGGTTCTGGGTTCTTTTGACCAGCGTTTTGAGTTTTCTTGTGTTTGGTGTCTAATGTATTATTATTATTATTATTATTATTATTATTGTTCTTGTAGTTTACTGTTTAATTCTGAGTTCATTGTTATTACCTCTCTGAGTTTACTTGTGATCAGTTTAGCTCCTTGGTAGGTTCCTCTTGTGTCTTTGTCCTCTGTGTCGATCTGTGTGTCTGTTTAAGTGTGTTTGTGTCTTGTTTCCCTCCTTGAGTTTCATTCTGTTTTCCACACCTATCATGTTTATCTATGTTCCCCCAGCAAGTCTCTCTCCCTCTCTCTGCCTTGTTCTTTCCCTTGCTCTTGTGTTCCCCTCTCGCCCTCCTTTGTCCTCATAGAGGTCTCTGTGTTCTGTTCCCGTCTCCCTCTTCTCATGTTCCACCCAGTCTCCCCAGTTGTTCCTATGTTTCATGTCTGCATGTTCCATGTCCGGTTGTCACAGTCTCACAATGTTTCCTGTTTTAGTGACAGTCTGTGTCCTGGGTTGGTGTTTTCAGTTTGCTTTCCTCCCTTTCTCATCAGGTCCCATTAATCCCAGCTCCTGTTTCCTCGTCCTTCCTAATGTATTTAAACCCTCTGTTTTCCTCTGCCCAGCGTTGCGTCCTCCCTCATGCAGTGAGTTCCTCCTTGTGTTTAGTTTTGTGTTTCTCAGAGATTTCCTTACTGTGAGTTCCTTAATCTTAAATGTTTGGTGATTCAGTAATAAAGCTGCATTTAACTTCAGTTTCATCTGCCAGTCTACAGTCTTTGGGTCCAATCGTGCCTGCTGCACACAGCTGGTTTATGACACTAACAGGCACACACCTCCCTCTAGTGGTCACATTAAGTTCAAACATAGAAAAAGTGTTGGACACCTATAACATAGTCGCTGGGGAGACT
>NW_024583655.1:43877-45313 GCF_018398535.1 Haplochromis burtoni
ATTCTTAACTGCAACACAAGATGGCAGTCCAACACAAAGAATAACAGTATCTTCATTCAGGCTGTCAGACCCCTCTGTACAGTTCTGTGTCTCAGAGTGCACCAGTGACAACAGCACTTTTATCATCACAGAGCAGGAAAGCTTTCAGGAGACTGAACGCTATAGGCAGCAGGACCAGATGCAAGGGGGTCGGGTCCTGAGAGCCTGCTTTGACCAGCTAGCACTGGGAGATCTCCAACCTCTCCTTGGCCCAAGCAGTGGTTCCCACGTGCTTCAAAGAGTCCATCATCGTCCCTGTCCCAAAGAAGCAACAGTCCGCTTGACGCAATGATTCCCACGGTGCCCAGTAGCACCAATGGTGATGAAGTGTTTAGAGAGACTGGTAAGAGATCACGTCACTCCTTCACTTCCTGTCACCATTGACCCACTTCAGTTTGCATACCAGACTAATCGTTTCACAGACGACGCCATATCTCACCTGCTCCACACATTGAGTGGCTCACCCCGAGCATGTCTGTCATCAGTCTCTGTGTGACAGCAGGACAGGCCTGATCCCTCACAGTGAAATCATCTCTCACCCTGGAGTTAAAGGAGCTTTCTCATGAAAACTGGGCGACTTTCCAGCCAGCTCTTTAATTTCATCATCACATTTATGCCAAGAAGACGTAAACTTTTAGTCCACCATCATGTTTTGACTTACAAGAGTTTTAAATCATTTCTTTTTTAAATTTTCTATATCATATAAAATCAAAGTATATCAAACTTTAACTGCCAGTAACAGAACAAACAGATCAGCTAAAGTCCATTTAAGGACAGATCTCTCTCAGCAACCACACTTACCTTTTTTTCAGTTTCAGGGACAAAATTTTAAAATGTTGGCAGATTTTTTAAATTTAATTTTCTCAAACATTTACTCTCAAATATTTATGTTTCTTTCTAACAGGGATGCCAGGAGTTTGTGAGTCTTTGAGAGGGAAAAACAGGATTTATTCAGATTCATTTTCAGCCCTAAAACTAAGTCCTGCACACAAACTATCACATATGAAACCCGAGTAAGTAAATTAGTACGTACGGTTTATGTGCTAAGAGCCTTTCAGACCAGCGGTGCGCAGCCTAACGTCTCTCTCTCTGACTCTGAAGGGTGGAGTTAAGAAATGTCTGCTGTCGGTGTCTCGCTCGGCTCAACTTTGCTGTTTTTCAGCGTCTTCGTGTTCGTCTCTGCAGGTGAGATTTACTGTTAGAAACTAACATAATGCCTTTCTGAGAAAACGAGGAGTAAAGTAGACTGTCTGTGTGTGGAGGAGACACAAGGCTGGGTGCAGTTTGTGTGGAGTTAACATCTGTAATCCAGATGTGACAGAGACAAAGAAGTGTAACGTGTGTCAGGAGTCAGGATGCAGCTACAAAGCTTCTTGTTCAGTGTACACAAACAGCTG
>NW_024583655.1:47134-50668 GCF_018398535.1 Haplochromis burtoni
ATGCCAGAAAACACTGGGGCCAGCTCGTTTGCACAGTGTCTGAGTCACACACAAATTCTCATCTGTAGATGCACAAACATAGAATTTCGAGATATTTTGTTTACATGGTTACAAAACTAGGTTCACAACTATGCAAAAATATTTATGAGCACAATTTGAGCCCATAGTGGAAGTTTAAAGTTTACTGGATGAGAATTATAATGTACAATGCTTCAGTTTGACCTCATGGGGGCAGTACTGTTACACACTCAAACTGCAGGACATAATAACAGTGTTGGAGTGTGAAAGTACATCAGCTTCAAACCATAAATTGTCTTTTTTTTTCTGAGTATTTTGTAAATACTCATTTGTTCTTTTGATTCCTCAGAGGCATCTGATAGAAGACAAACACTGCTCAGTAGACTATTTAAGACTTTATTACTTCTAGAAGGGAGATGCGTCCTGCAACACGCTGCTGTGGATCTCAAAATTGTGGTGCGCCCCTGACAGTTTTATTACAGAAGCTCTCATTCTAGTCTAAATAACAGTGTGTCACTAACTTTCCAACAGAAAAGCCCCTCTTGTCTACATTTTCCCAGGCAAACATGAGCGAGAGTCTGCAGCTTTCTACTCCCCAAGGATACACAAGGTCTCATGCCTTTATTTCTCAGGGCTGTGTCCACTTAATACTATATAACTTTATAACACTTATTGTTAATAAAAAGCATAGAATTATCGAGGCACTGCAAATTATTTAATTCCAACAATTTCCAGAGGGATTTCTGATGACATCAAACTGTTTGTGTGTCTGTTGTCACAGCAGCAGCCATCAGTGACACCAGGACACAAAAGCAACACAACAGCAGGTTCAGATACTCAGAGGAACAATTCATTTCAATGTGTGACCAGTTTGTAGTTTATGTCTGAGTTCAGTTTAAGAGCTTTAAAATACTGATCACAAGTTTCAAACAAACAACATATAAGAACACAAGATGGAAACAAACACATAGAGAGGTGAACCATAAACTGTCACGCTGACCTCTTACTAAACACTCTGACAATTCTCCACTAACATCATTAAATGTATCTTCTGTCACTCTAATGGATCCTACGAAATAAAATAAAACACATTCAAAGACTATTTTCTGAAAATAGTTAAGAAGCTTCTGGATGTTATTGTATTTTTCAAAAGGGGAAAACAGCAAACACGACTCTCCAGCTGCCCCGGAGCAGACTGCAATCATTGCACCAGACGAGCTTCATCATGTTTCAGACACACCTTCATGATCAGTTTAGCCATTACCTGTGTGCTCTAAAAGTCTCTCCTGTCTCCTTCCCTAACCTCCTTTCTCTGACCTCAGTGAAAACACCACTGAGGTCAAGGAAAGGTCACTAGGAGAACTGATAAGGAGTTAGGAAATAACAGAGCCGTGTGCTGAGAATGACCTTACTCTCTCTCTCATTAACAACAAGATGCTGGATGTCCACAGGGTAAAAACTACAATGACCAGAAGATGGACTACAAAACATGCACCTTACTTTTCCACAGTGTGTCTGACCCTGCTGTTTGAAAAACATGTGTTCACTACAAAGGCTGAAATTATAAAGCAGAATTAGGGTCAGATTTACTAACATGTGCAGCAGCATCACATCTGTATCTGTAAGAGTTTCACTGTCAGAAGAAGAAAACTTAAATGAGTCAGATGTGAATTACAAAGACTGTTTCACTATAACTGCAGGAAGTTGAACAGTGAAACATTCCTGACTCGTGGCCGTTGTGCCTGTGGCAGTTGCTGCTGGGAGGTTATTACTGGGAGGGAGATGTTATCAGAGTTATCAGAGCTTCATTGGCTCAGAGTCGTTATCAAAGCACCAAAACTTTGTCTCTGTCAGTGAACTGGAATGAGCTGGATCTGAAACAAAGGCAGCTGTTACTGTGTTAGATTCACGTCTGCATGTTGAAACATCTTATTAAAAGTAAAGATGTGCACATACAGGCACGTGTCACAGTGTCAGCTGATGATCTGACAGTGAGTCGTGCTCTGTGCTCTTCTGCACATCACAGAGGTCACTTTATATAATCATGCAGCTCTCACAGAAGCTCAGTACTCAGAGTCCTCTGCACAGTGCTCAGGGATTTCCAGTCAGATTTCCAGTCAAATATCCCAAACCTGCCGACTGGGATATTTCACTGGAACCTTCAGTTTGGTTATTTATTTATTTCCATCCTTGTTCTTAATGTTTTGACCATCACAGCACTATGAACTGTGGGTAATCCCTCAGGTCCACAGAGATGAGGACTTATAGAAAATGTGAATAAGGACTCAAAGTGTGTGCAGAGAGCCGTCATGCACTTGATACCATGACAACAGGACGGCCCTGAGCCCTCAGAAGCCGACACAAAGCTGTGACTGTTTATCTGCACGTCCATTTTGTCTGCAGGCTGAGTGATCTGACTGAGCTCAGCCTCCATTTTCTACAGGGAGACGCTCAGAGAGGCTTTCAGTTTCATTTCACAGGAACAGCTTTGCTTCTGTTTTACATGCAGGTGCTGCACAGAACACATCCTGTTCAACCTGTTTGTGTGACTGACTGCAGCTCAGAAAAAATGACACAATACAAAGAAAAAAAATCCTCTTCATAACAAAGAGGAAGTGTACTCAGTTACTCTCCTGTACTCTGATCACAGTCATGTTATTTACAGGAAGCTGATGTGTTCTTGCAGTCAGTGACTCTTGACTTTATTTTAAAACTGTAATTCTCACTAATCCAGTCAAGCTTTTGCCAAAGATGGAGGCAGTGTGATGGTGTGGAGTGAAATTTTCCTAGCAGCAAAAATTTGTGGCACAACTTCACCGACTTCCAAGGTGCAGGGAGAGGATGAGAAACTAACAACGCAGGAAGTCCAACAATACTTAGAAGTGAAGAGGAACAACTTTATTAACTGTGTAAAATTTTCCTCACTAGAAAAATAAGAGTCATCGTCACTGGAAACAAACTGAATGCAGAGAGATGTGGAGATAAGAACCAGCACCAGTGACAGTGTCACATCTCCTTAGTCTGGGATTAAATTCTGCCCTCTGAGAACAACGAGCAGCAACAGAGGAAGTGCTGCAGAGCATGCAGCTGCTGCAGCACTTCCTCTGGATCACATGTAGAGATTTTCTTTGGTCACCTGTTTAAAATTCATGAAAATGTCATAATAGTCCATACATATAATATTGTGGTGTAACTTAACATTGGCTAACAGTACTGTGCAAAAGTGTTGAACCATCAATCACTTCTTCATGTTTTGATTCCAAGCAGACAGACTGTCTTTGAAATTTTAACGTGATGTTAAGCAGCAATTCTCCAGCTTTCTGAGGCTCTTTCAGAGTTTTTCTTTGGACATTGGCTGCTTTTTCACTCATTTTCAGTCCTTGTAGCTGACAGTAGGGCTGCCACGATTAGTCGACTAGTCACGATTACGTCGACTATCAAAATCGTCGACGACTGATTTAATAGTCGACGCGTCGTTTGAAGCTTTGTAAGATCACAAAAGACGCAGGAATAAGT
>NW_024583655.1:52373-55981 GCF_018398535.1 Haplochromis burtoni
TAAAACAATAAGACACGGTACGACCTCTCATGCTCCCAAAGTGCTGTCTAATACACACAAAGTTTGCAGACTATCAAGGATCAAAACCTCTACCAATCTACAACTAATTACAAAACTCTAAGCATATATAAGTAAATATTTCTAAGCATAAATGACAATCAACAATACAAACTCTAACAAAGCACATAGTTCTTCTTTCTTTGGTTGAATCCATGAAAGATGAACACAAAAACAATCTGCATATAAACTCATGTCCAATTAATTATTTCAACTATAAACCATCTCCAGGGATCAGTCTGGTCACACGGCAGATTCAGGTTTATAATTTTATAATCAGATCCATCCACTGTTTCATATTTAAGAGCTGTTTACAGGCACAGAAATAAAGAGCAGACATGTTTACGCTCAGCACTCAGTTACAGAGAAAGACGTCTATTAGTGCTCAAAGGATCTTCAGAAATAGTTTTGTCTGTTATTACAGGGACAGACTCAGAAGGTTTAAGCTGTAACAAAAACAATGAAAAAAAAGATCATTCAACAGGTTTACATGTAACTCTTTATTATCACTTAGATACTGCTTATATTTCATTTGTTCACAGAAGGAATTCACTCATAACTGTCTTTGTCTTTTTAAAAAAGTGTTTGTTTTTTTACAGCGATATAGAAAAACAGTGTTCATGAAGATACAGTGGACACATCAACTGAGCAAAACACAACAAACACAAAAACATGGTGTTTGAAGAAGGTCAAAGAGTGAAGAGTACAAAAGTTTTGCAGCTAGTTTGGTTTGTAAGGCACAATCCATCTTACTTTGGTACAAAATCTCAAGGGAGTGGAGCAGCTGAGCTTCACACCATCAGGCCATAAAAATAAGAGTCATTATTTGAACTGAACCTGAAACAGTGCAGAAGCTCTAACAGTGGAGAGATGTTTGGAGTTAAAGCTTTGGTCAGACCAGAGATCAGAGCATCAGTTCATCACACTGCTGGAGTGATTAATGCCACACTGTTGGGCTTCATGTGCTAATGTGATGTACTCATGTTCACTGAGCATAAAGTTCTGTATGAGACCACATATTCACACAGCATACACAGCTAAACAACAAACACTCATTAATGTCTTTGGACTGTGGGAGGAAGTCAGAGACCCAGAATCCACTTCAGCAGCTGTAGAGTTGGTCAGACATGTACGACCTCTGTTCTTCATGTGCTCCATGCATTATTTTACTAATTCACTGAAAGAGTCTGTTTCTGTGGGCAGCAGAAGAAATGTGGTGTGAACACCTCGAGGTGCCCTTTGACCTCTGACATCACTATCTCATTAAAAATCCACACAAACATGATGTGTACATATTCACAGGGTCAAATTTCCCTAAAAAAAAAAATCACAATGTTTCTAATTTGAGCCAAACTTGTGGATCTGAAACTCCATCTGAGGAGATACGAGCCAAATTTGACTCAAAAAAGCACCAATGTAAGAAAATCGGAATCATTTGTACAACAGTATAAAATCTTTATATAACAGGGCTGTTTGATATGAGGATATATATCGGATGACGATATGAAAACATGTATTGTTTCATAATATACGCTATGAATGCTATTTGTTTCGTGGTGTCACAAAATAAACTGTTTATGGCAATATTGTTTTGATGGCCACTGTAGTGGCTATAGTAATTTCTTAGTCTCTCTCTCTCTTATATTTAAAATAACCACACTACGGACAGAGAAGCAACTGTTTTTACTTGTTGTCATCTGTAGGGACTAACCACCTTCCGTGCAAAACAAAATTCCAAACCAAAGCAAAGGATTTCTGGATTCCATATGTTTTGTGGAGCAAGAAAGCAAGAAAAAGAAGAAGCACAGCAAGAGAACACAGACCAACAATCAGTTTAACATCCTTTGTGTCTCCTCCTGTGTGACCTGCAGGTGAGAAACAGGTGTGAGGTGTCAGCTGTCAGGTAGGTGATGAGTGAAGAACAGAACAGAATCATCTTGTAGTTCAGGAGAACAGATTAATACAAACTACTAGAGATTAGGTTAAAAAATAATTCACAACATGTATAAAGTGAGAAAATGTTCATACTGGTGGGTTTTGGGTTGTGCTTTTAATTTAAGAACAGGAAACACATGATCTGACTAAAACTGCAGTCTGCAATCTGGTTTTCAAAAAAATGGCTGCCATAACTAAAGAAACAATTATAAAAACAGAAATGACCATGACGTGAGAGCTTATCAGAGGTCATGTTGGGTTCATCCAGCTGTTCTATATAATGTATACACACACACACACACAGACACACGCACACACACACACACACACACACACACACACACACACACACACACACACACACACACACACACACACACACACACACACACACAGTTTGGCTGCAGATCTGTGAGAGTTTGTTAAAACATATCTGACACTTTCAGAACGTCAAATCCTCGAGTCTCTGAACATGTGTTTGTTTATTATGAGGCTGAAACATCTGAACCTTCAGTGATAACAGCTCTGTTACACCAACCAAACTACACTGTGTACACAGTTTACAATGTTTATATATGAAGCACTTCAAACAGTTCAAACTGACAGACTGCTTTCAAAGTTGCAGCTAAAAGAGGACTTTTTCAACTACAACACCTCAGTGAGCTCAGTGTGATCATCAACTCAGATAATTTGTGAATTACTTTCTGTAAGATTTACAATATTCAGTGCAGCTGTTACACGGACAAACTACATTGTTGCTTTTATTTATTTCACTCTGACGGGTAAGTTTATAGTACAAAGATTAAATCATTACAGTTTTTTACAGACGCTAGGACACATGTCTCAATACTTAGGTCACTTTTGCAAAACTCTTCACACACTTCTCCTAACTGACCGTCAGCTTGGCAAAGCAGTTCATTTCACATTCAAAATGCACTACAGCTACCAAAACACTTTATTCAGGTGTCAAATAAACACATTCCTCCAGAACACCAGCAAAGGTTGACAGCCGACAAACACACTTTGTCACCCACAAAACAATGACCTAAAAAACACTAACAACATGTAGCATTACACAGTGTTTTCTTGTGTAAAACAAGGACACATCTCTGTTTATAATTTCAATATATGTTACTGGAATGAATCAGACATGCAGAATTCGTTAATATTTGTTTATGTATTTTTATTTTTTTGCACTAAGTAATCCCAAAATACAAGAATTCGTATACACACCATCCACTGATACACATACAATAGTAATGCTAATCTATTCGGTCTCCTCCATTTGGCCACAGGTTCTCATCCACATCACATCTTATGTCATCCAGGACAATACACCTAGGAAACAATCTTCTGGCTGCCAGAATTGAAGGAGTAACACCTGTGTAGATGTTCATCTACAATGAGAATAAGCTGTGGCTGGTTAAACTGCATTTTTAGAGTTAAAATATGTTTCAATAAAATATTGCTGAGAAAATTGTCGGGCGGTGGAAGGAATACTTCGAGGACCTCCTTAATCCCACTGACACGTCTTCCGAGGAGGAAGCAGAGTCTGGGGATGAGGGGTATGACCCGCCAATTTCCGGGGGCGAGGTCACTGAGGCAGTTAAACAACT
>NW_024583656.1:0-6484 GCF_018398535.1 Haplochromis burtoni
CAGGACAAGCACAGAGATGAGTCCACTGTCAGAGGCCATAAGAAGATCATTTGTAACCTTCACTAAAGCTGTTTCTGTGCTGTGCTGAGCTCTGAAACCTGACTGAAACTCTTCAAATAAACCATTCCTCTGCAGATGATCTGTTAGCTGTTTGACAACTACTCTTTCAAGGATATTTGATATAAAGGAAGGTTGGAGATTGGCCTATAATTAGCTAAGACTGCTGGGTCTAGAGATGGCTTTTTGAGTAAAGGTTTACTCCATGCTGCCGTAACACACCTGGAGCTATGTGTGGATGCTTTTCATGGATTACTGCTAAGCTTTTAACACCATTCTTCCACACAAACTGGTGGTTAAGCTACAGGACCTGGGGCTTCCATACAGCACCTGCATGTGGCTCAACAGCTTCCTCTCAGGCTGTAGATAGAGAGTGACAGTTGGCCATCACACATCCTCAGCCCTGAGCCTCAGCACTGGCTCACAGAGACTGCTGCTGTCCTTCTACAGAGCCACCAACAGACACAGACCTATTGCATATGCATCTGGTACACTAGCTGCACCGTGGCTCAGAGAAAAGCACTCCAAAGGATCATTAACACCACCCAAAGGATCACTAGCTGCCCTCTCCCCACACTGGAAGATCTACACAATACCCACCGTCTTAAAAAAGCTGCTGCTACTAAAAAATGTCCATCACGCCACTCTTGAATTGATCTATGCGCTGACTGAAGCATGTATGTGGGAATGTATGTGAATGTGTGCTCATACTACTTTTATTAGCACTTTAAGTATTTTATTTATTGATTTTATTGAATTTTATTGTTTTATTTATACTTTCACATTTTTATTTTTTATGCACTGAACGGGGACCACTTATAATGTGGTTGTACCTGTGACAATGACAATAAAGACATTCTGATTCTGATCTTTGAGTGAAGTTAGCTCTCTTTCATTTCTCTCCCTGTCAAATATGGCAGCTGGACCTTTAGCTGCAACACACTCTCCATTTTGGCCTCCCACACTGAGACAACGTTTTCCTCAAGGGAAAAACTCAGCGTTTTGAAAACGCTCTCGAAAACGCTACCCCGGCGCAGTGTGGACACTAGAAAGCGCAGACTTTCTAAAACGATGACACATTTTAGTCATGTGATGCAGTCATGTGACCACTTTAAAAAAGATAGTGGAGTGCATTACAGCAGTTGTTTTGATTGCTCTCAATTTTGACAGCCCTAAAAAAGATTATTATCAGTTTGTACATGCTCCAGATAGCTTTACTTCAAATTCTTTAATTCCTACGCGCTTTTGCGCCTGTGGACGCACAACTCTGTGAAAATGACTGAAAACGCTAGTTTGGACGCGGAGCGTTTTCAGACGAAAACGCCGTTTTCAAATCTATCTAGGCTAGTGTGAACATAGCCTGAGAGACAAACTGCACACACACAGTTTGTGTTTGTTGAGTTGATAGAAACGCTGTGTTAGAAATTACCTCACACTTAAAAAGTATTACTCTCTTTATGTTGGCTCCTCTTCTGTAGGGCTAGCTAGATGCTGAAGTACCACAGCTTACAGACAGTTGCAGTCGTTCTAGTGCTGTTGCATAAACCAAACAAATTTGGCAAAATTCTAATCGGTTTGATGTTTGACGCATTCAACTCAAATCCATCAAACCAAAAGTAACAAGCCTGTCAGGGAGTAAAAGTAAAAAGCAGTCAGGAAATAAACTTCTCAAGTAAAGTACAGATACATGTTCTTAGGTAGAGTAAGGAAGTATTTGTACTTCGTACTTCCCACCTCTGACCGTACCTACCATACCTATTTTCTGTACAAGGTAGAAATCCATTGCATGCACTGAATGTGTGTGTCAGTATTCAGTGGCAGTAGTCTACCCACTACCAAAGTAATCCCTCTTTTTCACTGTCTTTGTTGTCTTCTTCTTCCTTCAGGTTTTAATCAAACAGATTGCAGCAATGAGCCTTACTTCACTTGCAGGAATGGAAAGTGCATCCCTCTGAGTTTGGTGTGTGATGAAAAAGGCATTGATAACTGTGGGGATGGAAGTGACCTGGAGGAAAACCTCACCACAGGCTGCAAAGGTCAGTTAGGCTGATACTTACTTAATTAGGAAATTTGAGGATTTTGGAATACTGTAAACAGTTTAAGAAATGTATTGTAAAGCTTACCAGTGAAACACCATTTGTAATATTTAATAGCTGACCCAAATCTGTCCTTCTTCAGGAGGTCAAATTTTACCTCCTGAACCTTCACCAGCAATAGCAACCCCTCCTCATCCCTTTCTGAGTCCACCCACTGTGCCCTTCCTGACACGTATGAACTGTGGTGCGCCAATTGGTCCTCCCAATCCTGAGTCGGTAGCAGGTACGTAAACTTGCACAAAGATAGTGATTACACCCTGTAGTCAGTTGGCTGCTAAATAACAAAATTCAGTTGCACTCAAGAGTAGTCCAATAAAATTTCTTCAGTCATTGTTTCCCAGAAGATCATTATCAGATGTGATGTGGCCAGTAGGGGTGACTGTGGAGGTGTCAGACTGTTTCAAAGCCTCGTTACAATTCTGGCACAATTGCTTTAAATGCTGCAGCTTTTGCAAAGCCTCGCTTTGCCCAGCGCTACAGAGCTCTATCTAGAGGAGCACACTGCTTGCTTTCAGTGGTCAGTATTTCATTCATGTGCTTAATTTATTGTGGAGAAGTAAGTTATAGCAAATATCTACAGAGCAACATAATTCAGTTGAAATAGTGGAGGGTTTTTTTTAAATATATTTTGGCCCTTTGTTCATATTCAGATATACTTTTAAGGAACTCTCTGCAGCAGGAACATAAAGAGAGGCTTGAAGTGCTGATGGATGGTCAGGCAATCTGTGGTTTATGACTTTTTGTCACCGTTTGTTTGGTAGAGGACTCAATCGCAGGACTCAGAAGCTTAGGGAGAAGATGAAGGGTTTATTTGTGATATTGCACCAGGTGAAGATATATAAATATATACAATGGGATAAGAAAACACAGGGCTCGAGGGAGTCCAAGGCTGAGGGAAAGGTCTGAGGCAGGCACCCACATTAGTTCTTCTTTACTCCGTCCGTGACTCACTCAAGCAGTCTGATCCAAAACGCTCACCGTCACTCACACACATCCACAGAGTTCAAGGCGACAGGGGACACAGGCAGGGGATCTGGGAAGCCTGTACACAGGGGAAAATACGTCAGGGAGAAACTCTGAGAAATCTCAAGGAAAAGATGCTCAAGTGGCTGGGCTACACTGACACTATTCAGTACAACGATCCAGCGAGGAAGCAGTCGCCTGCCATCTTAAGTAGTCTGCCAGGTAATCACTCACAATGAGAAGCCAGAGTAGGATTAGCATGAATGAGCAACAGGTGTGTGTTGAAGGTGGGTGCAGAGGTGGGGGAGCAAGGTCCAGCTCTGCCCTGGTGGGAGAAGCGAAGGCAAAAAAAACACACCACACCGGATCCTGAGATTCATGACACTTTTTTTATGAATGGATGATCAATGGGCAGGACATTTCCAAGTCCATGGACCCTGTTGTTTATCACTGAATTGTTGACTATTGTTTTTTTGTGAGGTGGAGCTTCCCCACACATAAATGAATGTACTTTTTCACTGCTGCTGTTTATTTAATTATGACTGTTATTTCCGATACAAATAACTATACTTTGTTTTAACTCTAGACTCCCCTGCCTCTTTGTCCCTGTTGGTTCTCTACATCATCATGGGCATGGTGACAGGTGGCATAGTGCTCTGCTGGTGCTTCTGGTCACCTGGCTGCTTCATGTGGCGAGTTAGCGCCTGTCGCTTCTTACCCTGCTGCAACTCAGCCTGTGCCTCATGCCAGTTGTGCACTCACAGCTGTATCCGCAATAAGGAGCACCGACCGGGAAAAGTCACTCCACACACACATGCCAGTGGCACACCAATGGGGACCGCGGTGGTTACTACAGCAGGTGTGTAAAGCAGCAGGACTGTCCAACAGGTCACAATTGGTACACAGAGATATGGCATGGACATGAATCATGAAGGCTGAGTGGTGTGTGACGATGTGTGAGACTCTGGCATGGACAGATCTGATGGAGTCGATTAAATGTGTTTTAAATGTAATCACACAGGTGGTGTCGTTTATGTTACTATGAGAAGATAAAGCAGGATAGAATTTATATCTGCAATTTAGTATGAAAGTATGTGATCAGTGTTTAGTCATATGCTATTTTCACTCTGTCTTTGAAGTAACTGTTTAGTCGTGCTGTGAAAATATACCACGTGTCCACAAAGTATGCTGAGGTCATATACTGAAGAAGCAGCAGTGGAGTGGCCCACCTGGTGACAACAGCTGTTTGTCCCTTTGAAAAATTCACTTTTCACTCTCCATGCTGACATACTGTGGGGGAACATAACTAATCCATCCCCTGATAAATTTGTAATGTTTCTCAGTTCCAAAGAAATGAACAGTCTCTAATAAAACCCAGAAAACCACATAACAAACGCTATAAATTGATTTGGATTTCATTACGTGAAATTCGTGGTGAACCTGTCCAATGCAGCCAGAATACTGCTTGCCACAGATTGGCTGTGTGCCCATGTACCACACAGATCCTAATCAGTCAATGAATTAATCAGTCAGAGACTGCTAACCTCTACTCATTATTTGTATAAAGCACTTCTGTCTGCAGAACCAGTTCCATCATTCCGACCTATCGACCACAAAGGGTAAGACTAAATAGCTGATAAAGGATGTCAGGGACACAATTGTAGACCTGCACAAGGCTTGAATGGCCTATAAAACCATCAGCAAGTACTAAGTCCTGTTTCTCTTGGGAATCAAATAAGGAAAATTGTGTTCGTTAAGTTAGTTCTTTGATGCAACAATGCTTCTTGGCAATAAATCTAATAACTCTAAAAGGCTGTGTGTATGATGCCACATTTTTAAGGAAACAGCATTTGTATTTGTGTTGTCTCTTTATTTTGAACATGTTAAAATAGTATAACAACAACAACAACAACAGAGAAAAAGGAGACAAACAAACAAAGAAAAACAAAAGCAAAACAAAACAATAATAATTAGAAATTATAAATAATATGTTTAAAAAGCAGCTGGAAGCAGTGTAAGCTTATTTAATCCCACCCCCTCTGCCTCCTTTAGTTACTAATAGGCTACACCTTTTCTCCCTGTCCATTGTAAATTCTTCCGTACAATTTGTTACATGTATTTGCTTTTATAACTGTAGTAACACGTCAAAAGGCTTTTACATTTACAGATATATATACTTATGTAAACATACTTGTGCACCCATACATACACATCCCTGTTGTGAAACTAATGGGGGAGAACACCAGATCAGAGCCTTTCCTCCTCCCTGCACTTTGCAAAAACCATAGTTTTGAACCTCTGTTTAAACGGAGTCATGCGTCACTCAGTCTGCTCCACAGCTTTATTCCACACACAGAGATGCAAAAGCCTTTTAGTGTTGTATGAATACAAGGATGTTTTACATTTATTTCCCCCCTCTAACTGTATCCCTCTACTCTTTTAGAAAACATTTTGAGAATATTGTCAGGAAGTGGGCTGTTTATTGCTTTATATATAATTTGTACAGTGAGAAAATGAACCGGATCAGTGAATTCTATAACCAGTATTATGGATTATCCTTATGGCCCTTTTTGCAAAATGAATATTGATGATAGCAAACACTTACAAGCACCAAACAGCTTTTTCAGCTATTGTCTCCTATTCGGTCTTTTTTCATTGGTCTGGATGGTTGAAGTCTGAAAAGAAAAAAAGAGACTCCACGTGCTCCCAGTACCTGCGTATGGCATCTCTCATCGCACGCTGCATGCCGTATGAGGCGCTCAAATCGCCAGTGGGGAGACCCACGTTGTAGGAGGCGGTCCTGGCGTTCATTGCAGTGCGGACCGATCTGTCCACCCACGGTTTCTGGTTCGGGAATGTGGTGACTCTCGCAGTGGGGATAATCTCCTCCGCTAGCATATTGACGAAGCATACTGCTACTTCCGTAAACTCGTTGATGTCGACTGGGGCATGCTCTGAACATGTCCCAGTCGACATTGTTGAGTGCGTCCTGCAGCGTAGCTTCTGATTGGGCAGACCAACGTTTCACCTCCCTCGTGGTTACTTCTTCCCTCCGTATGTTTTGTTTATACTGGGGAATGAGGAAGATGGCGTTCAAAACATTCCAGTGCAAATGCCCCTGACAGTGAAGGGCAGTCACGGCAGGCCTCCAGCAGCCCTCTGACACTGGAGAATGGCTCTGTGCAGTCTGTTCAGGATTGTCTGGATAGAGAGCCATCGGCCACATCATCCTGGAAGCCCTGATTACCAATTTGAAGATTGGCTATGGTTCCTAAATGCTGATAGGTGTGGAAATGGGATTCTTATGTTGTTGTCTTCTTTGGACACCAGGGCCCTGTTCCAGGAAGCCGGTTTAGTGGAAAAACTGA
>NW_024583656.1:32818-42488 GCF_018398535.1 Haplochromis burtoni
AAGAGAGAGATACAAAAGCGTGGATACGTTTTTCAAGGTCATTGTGCTGTATAAAATGTTTGGCTTTAGAGATTGTGCAATTGAAAAAGCCAGATTTGACTACTGAGGACACTTGTTTGACAAGCTTAAATGAACTGTCCAGGAAAACACCTAGATTGCTTACAGTGTCAGAGAAGAAGCTAGCAAGGGGGACAAATAGAATGGCTAACTAGTCCCGAGGGATATGCCTATCAAACACTACAATCTCAGTTTTGTTTTCATTCAAAATAAGGAAGATGGCAGATCATCACTGAATTGAAAGTAAATTTAAATGTCATCAGCATAACAGTGGTAAGAGATTTTATAATTATCAAAAATAGAGCCCAGAGCCCATGCACAAAAGACAACAACAAAGGGACCAGAACAGACCCCTGGGGCACACCACAACAAAGAGGGGCCACGGTGGACGATTAACATCCCATCGTCACAGAAAAAGATCTATCCAAGAGGTAAGATTTAAACCAGTTAATGGCAAAACCCTCAATGCCTACCTACAGCATGTTCTTGCCTCCTTAAAAGAATATCATGGTCTCCCTTATCGAAAGCTGAGGACAAGTCCAATAAAAATGAAAACAGCGGGGCGATCTGAATCAGCAATTAAAAGAAGATCATTGAAGACCCTCAGCAGAGCCATTTCAGTACTGTGGTATGGTTTAAAGCCACACTGAAATTTGTCACTAATATTATTTGTATTTAAATAGGCCTGTATTTGCAAAAAGACAATTTTCTCTAGTACTTCAGATAAGAATGTGAGTTTGGAGATCGGTCTATAGTTTGCAGGATTTTTCTGGTCAAGGCTGCTTTTTTTTTTTAGAACAGGTTGCACTGTTGTGTGTTTAGGCTGGAAGAAGGGGAAGGGGCGGTAGTTACACTCGCAGTAGCACAGGAACAGAGCGGGAAGAGAGAGAAAGAGAGCCAGGGACAACAACGTCACATTAGAAAGGTATAGTAATCATCCACAACTATTTTCAGTTGCAGATGATAAAGGATTCAGAAAGTTTATTCATGCAGGCCCATATGACAGAGAATGTGCATCTTCTTTTTGTTTTCATATTTTAATTTATATTTAATTGTGTTGTGGTTTGCAGTGTTTTGTGTTGTTTCACTTTAAATTTGTTTAAAAGGAAAAAGCTGAAAATTTAAATAGTTAAAAGTTGAAATGTGAATAGTTGGTTTTTGTATTATATGATTTATTTATTACATTTTATGTGGAGTGAATAAATAAAAGTATATTTACGGTGGCCCCTAGAGACAAAGCACGTACAAACTTCAAAACACGTAAAAACTCCAAAACACGTACAAAAGACAACAGAAGTGCTCCAGGATGCTAGGCGCAGTGTTGAGCTTTTGTTACCTAGTGGCTACACAAGCCAGGAAGTACCAACGACCGGATTTGGTGTGTGGTAGTAACAGGTAAATGAACTTTTTTAAATTATTTGAATATATATGAGTGCTTGTATATAAATACACAAACAATACACATATGCTTTCAATTGTGTAATTTAAGTGATCTAGGTAGCTCTGTTTTGGAAGTTCAGTTAACGCTAGAAATGTGTTTTGTAGTTTGTACATGCTTTGTCTCTAGGGGCCACCGTATATATTTATATATAAACATATATAAATAAAACCACTCTTTTTTTTACATTAGTAATTCCTTTTGTGCATAATTTTATATTGTTGTTAATAATAAATTAATTAAAGCAACAAAACAACCTGAAGAGCCGCCTGGGAGCCGAAAGAGCCGGTTCTCTAAAAAGAGCCGGAAATCCCATCACTACTGAGAGTTAAAAACTGTCTAAATTCTTTCATCTTTAATAAAATGATCAGCGTTGCTGCTTTACCAGGTGTAACAATTAAATTTAACATCCAGGCATCCATGAAAACAGAATTTATTAAATTTAACAGAGTTAGAAGTTAGCAGGAAGTTAGCTCGCTAGTTTCGCTAGTTACCTAAACATGATATAGCATGTTCTGACTGAGAGATTTCTGAAAAAAATCAAACGTACAGCTCTGCTATCACTTCCAACATAAATGAAGACAGGAAACTAAACAGCAGTGATGTTTGTAGGGTTACTGAAGTTGGGCTAGCTGGTATATAATGATGTGCTACGTGATCGCTAGCGACACAGCTATGTTAGCATAGCATAAACACAGTGAAGCTGGAGGATGAACGCTAACTTTTTTCCACTCAATAATGGTGACTTGTAAATAAACCCTTCTTGTGAGCATCAGAACCGGAGTCCTGCGCTTGAGTCCTCCTCCAAACCGTAACAGACAGGGATCCCGCCGTCTTAGTCAGAGGTCCCTTTACTACAGTTCGGAGTCGCGGACCTTCAGTAATAGTAATAAATCACACAGCAATAGTACATTCACGTTGTTGTAAAAAGCATGATAATATATTAAGTAATCCAAAGTATTCAGAATACGTTACTGTCATTGAGTAACGTAACGGAATACGTTACAGAATACATTTTGGGGCATGTATTCTGTAATCTGTAATGGAATACATTTTAAAAGTAACCTTCCCAACACTGTAATTGAATAGTCCAGGGGTGAGTGGACTTTTTACGCAGAGGAATGCAGGTGTTCAGAGGAAGGACCAGGTCAGTGTAGCTGTGTGCAGTTTGACCTTATTTTCTGTTGATTCAAGTTCAGTTATGTTTATTTGACCAGAGTTAATCATGGAGTTTTTTATTTATTTTTGTAAATATTGGTTGGTTACAAAATGGTGAATAAATCACTTGTTACACTGGACAGCATCTGTCTCCTGCACTTCTTTAGCCGCGAAGGTCAAGTCTTATCACACTCCTCAACCCAACCGGTCGCAGCAGATGGCCCCCCCCTCCTGAGCCTGGTCCTGCCGGAAGTTTGTTCCTGTTAAAAGAAGGTTTTCTCTTCTGATTGTCACCAAAGTGCTTGCTCAAAGGCAGTCATTTGATTGTTGGAGTTTTCTCTATTTCTCTTTGTATTATTCTTGTCATGGGCCGCGGCTCGGTGTCTGAGCAGTGGTAGGGATGCCCACGCCTACGGGTGTGGCTGTCGTCTTCACACCTGCATCCCATTCCAGGCGATCATCAGGAGGACTATTTAACCCCACACGGCCGGCTGGTCCTCACCAGTCCGTCAGTCACCATTCAGTGGTTATTGTCTGGCGTATTCGAGCCTTCACCTGCCTGTCCTCCTGGAGTTCAGATAAACAACCTGTCATCATCCTCTCTGTCGCCTTGGAATCCTCTCCCGCAGACACTTACTCCTCCCTCCGGTCTCCACCATCTGGCCCCGATCGCAAGATAAATAGGTCTACCCTGTTGTATGCTGTCTTTTGCCTGCTCCCCAGTAACTCTCTCCCTTTTCTGTTGCAGCCTCCCACGGTCCCGAATCGTTTATCTCCCGGCCTCTTCTGTTCTAACATTTCCCTTTGGTTATTCCGGGTCACCTTTAGTTAAGAAATAAAGTTTATTCTGCGTGCATTTCCTGCGTACTGTGTTTGCTTCTGGGTCCAGCTTGCGTGTTAGAACTACGGTTCTTGACAATTCTAGGGTCTTTACCTTACAATATAAAGCACTTTAAAGCAAATGTTGTTGTGATGTGATGCTATATAATTAAAATCAAATGGAATTAAATAGAACCAAAGTGAAAGCCTTTCGGTTACATACCTCCTGTATTGTACAGTCTAGCTGCACCTCGTCACACATACATGTTATGTATGGAAACTGGAACCAGATGAAATAAATATAAGTAAGTTACCAACAACATCTTTTATTAGCAAATGAATAATAAATTCTTGCCTTTAAGTTTTAGACCAAACAAAGTCCTTCTAGCCTCTACTTTATATAATGTTTTAAACATACAGACAAAGGTAAACAAGCAAGTCAGAGAGAGAAAGGCCAAAACATCATCTGGTCAGGGTCACTTAATCATAGTTTGTGTGAACAATGCTTATTTGCATTAAATCTGGGAAAAGCCCCTTTTCCCTTAAAAGGTGCCACATTTGTAAGGAAAACACATTTATGGTTTGAGCAGCAGAGTTAAGTATGTGGGTCACACTCATGCAAAACTTACAAATCTTCCCTGTCAATCCCAAACAACCTATTCTGCTAATGAGCCTTGTTTTGAGCTGCTGGTATCACAGGTGCTGACAGTCAGGTGCCTGATTGATGCCTGCAGCATTCAAACATGAACCCTGCTAAAGTGGTCAGCTGGTGTTTGTCCGTCTGTCCCATCTTTGACTGGATAGGGCCCTGTCATTGGACAAGTTCAAGCTGGTGTTCCACAAAACCAAATTGCAGCATTATTTGGAATGATCCCTAGAACCATCTCCAAAATGAAGTTCAACTTCCATATAATGGGGGATGTCAGAGACAGACTGTGAAGCAGGGCCCTGTTTCAGGAAGCCGGTTTAGTGCAAACTCTGAGTAAGTATACCCTGAGTTAACGAAAACTCTGGGTTTTCGGTTTCACAAAGCGAGTTTAGATTAATTCTGAGTGAGTTACTATGACGACACACTCCGTGAAGCTAACCTGCCCCCTAGCAGGTTTACTTCAACTAACCCTGACCTTCTCCGCCTCTTTGTCAGAAACCTGACTGTAGGAAGTGTCAGACATGGCGTGCCCCTTCCTTGAAGAGCCAGTAGATGTTGAAGCCCAAATTCTCCGCAGAGCTCTCCGCCGGGAGAGAGTGATTAGAGCGCGTTTGGACATTTTATCATTTCCTGATGATTTTCTGTGTGAACGTTACCGTTTTTCAGCACAATCTATAATTTATTTGAATAACATCCTCAGGCCTAATATTGCTCATGTGACACATCGCGGACATTCTCTCAGTTCTGTACATATTATTTGTATTGCACTTCGGTTTTTTGCAAACGGGAGCTTTCTGTATAATATTGGTGACGCTGAGCACGTTTCCAAGGCTACCGTCTGTCGGGCAGTCAGGAATGTTACAGTTGCACTGAAACGTCTCCTGTACTCGTTTGTGGTGTTCCCCGGTCATAGACCCACAAGATTTATCAAAGAGGGATGCCACAAAATTGCAGGTATCAGGATGAACAAAACTTAATTCATGATGTGGTGATACTTGAACTACTACTTAAATTTTACATTTATTCTCACGGTTCCCAGGCGTGATTGGCTGTATAGATGGCACTCACATTCCAATCATTGCTCCTTCAGTAAATGAAGGAGACTATGTGAACAGGAAGTCTTTCCACAGCATTAATGTACAGGTACATAGTTCCCTGTAGCATTTCAAACTAACAAATTATTTCATTATAGTAATGGATGCTAATTTGTGTTCTCTGCACTGTGAAGATCATATGTGATGCTGCCAACATTATCACAAATGTGGAAGCCAACTGCTCAGCCTCTGTGAGTGGTGGTGGTGGAGGACCCCCACCTGTTTTTCGGGCCTCCGCTTTTTTTCTGTTGGCTATAACGGGTCACATTTGAGCATACAGAGTAAGCAAATATGTACTTGTAATGTGCTCAGATAATTTCAATAAGTGCTTACAGAGGGGAAATTAATGTAGCCTCTAACTGCAATTGATTTACATCGGACAAACAGACCAAGCACTATGGCTCATAATACAATTACACCTTACCTGTTTGGACTATATTTTTATATTTCATTTTTACTTGCTGCCAGGAACGTTTGGGGCCTGTTGGGTTGCACCTGCGCTCACATCACATCACAAAATAAAATGTATAAAATAAAAAATAAAATATAATAAAATAACGTGTTAAATGGGTGGAAATCCCTAGATCAATGTTTAAATTAACACTCACGCATTGACTCTGTCGGCTATGTTTTGCCATGCATGCTCCCTTTCTTTTGCAGCTGAGGCTGTGTTACTTTTTTCCGCGGAATTTGCATGTTATCGGCATATGCTGCCATCAGAATTTCGGCCTCAAGCGCTGTAAAATACATTGACCGCGCCTTCTTTCCCTCCGTCTCCATGGTGACTCGCTTAATCTGTGCTCCGCTTATCAGGGCTTTATGTATCCTCGTCCGCGCGCTTCACTTGGGGTTAAAGCAACTCCGCGTTGATTGAACTAATTGTTATCAGCCTTTCTGAAACCGAATATTCCGAGTTGGACAGTTCGGGGTTACTCAACCCTGAGTAGGTCTACCCTACTCAGGTTACCTACCCTACCGGCTTCCTGAAATAGGGCCCTGGGCCCTGTTTCAGGAAGCCGGTTTAGAAAACTCAGAGTGAAAAACGATACTCAGGGTTGAGTAACCCCGAACTGTCCAACTCGGAATATTCGGTTTCAACTGGCTTTATTGGTCGCCTGTGTTTCCTGCTGATGTTTGGTTCAGAAGGACAGTGTTCTTCCTCTAATTGTGGCAATGTTGTGAAGAATCACACATGCCACAATAATGTCACATGCCCTTTCTGGGGTGACCCTGAGTCTTTGCAGGCACTGGAACCGGGCCTTAAGCATTCCGATAGTCATTTCAATTCTGGCTCTTGTCCTGCAATTAGCCAGATTATATCGCTGCTGTGGGCCCGGTTCAGGGTCAGGGTAAGGGGTAAGCAAATAGGGTAAACATGGATACCCCCTATCACCAAGCAAGTAGCCAGTGAACTCTCCTAAGACAGAAGGATACACTTCAGTTCAAATGTCCCTGAAGCAATTGGTCTTTATATATTTTAAAGTATTCTCAACTCACCATGTCCAAATTTTGTGCTCAGTGTACATTCACGGAATATTTGTGAGTCATGGACAGAGCCTGGCCACTTGGCTTCCACATTTGTGATAATGTTGGCAGCATCATATATGATCTTCACAGTGCAGAGAACACAAATTAGCATCCATTACTATAATGAAATAATTTGTTAGTTTGAAATGCTACAGGGAACTATGTACCTGTACATTAATGCTGTGGAAAGACTTCCTGTTCACATAGTCTCCTTCATTTACTGAAGGAGCAATGATTGGAATGTGAGTGCCATCTGTACAGCCAATCACGCCTGGGAACCCTGAAAATAAATGTAAAATTTAAGTAGTAGTTCAAGTATCACCACATCATGAATTAAGTTTTGTTCATCCTGATACCTGCAATTTTGTGGAATCCCTCTTTGATAAATCTTGTGGGTCTATGACCGGGGAACACCACAAACGAGTACAGGAGACGTTTCAGTGCAACTGTAACATTCCTGACTGCCCGACAGACGGTAGCCTTGGAAACGTGCTCAGCGTCACCAATATTATACAGAAAGCTCCCGTTTGCAAAAAACCGAAGTGCAATACAAATAATATGTAATGAACTGAGAGCATGTCCGCGATGTGTCACATGCGTAATATATGGCCTGAGGATGTTATTCAAATAACTTATAGATTGTGCTGAGAAACGGTAACGTTCGCACAGAAAATCATCAGGAAATGATAAAATGTCCAAACGCGCTCTGATCACTCTCTCCCGGCGGAGAGCTCTGCGGAGAATTTGGGCTTCACGATCTACTGGCTCTTCAAGGAAGGGGCACGCCATGTCTGACACTTCCTACAGTCAGGTTTCCGACAAAGGGGCGGAGACAGTCAGGGTTAGTTGTAGTAAACCTGCTAGGGGGCAGGTTAGCTTCACGGAGTGTGTCGTCATAGTGACTCACTGAGGCTTCATCTGAACTCGCTTTGTGAAACCGAAAACCCAGAGTTTTCGTTAACTCAGGGTATACTTACTGTTTTAATGTTCTTCCTTATTAAACATTCGCACATAAATAAGTGACGTCATATTCAGTACTTACTTTTGACAGTTCACTCTTCGGCCGCTCCCTTCTGCCGTATTCTGCGGCAAAATAATCCACACCCACCGCAGCGCTATGAATTATGGGATGTATGGGACCACGAAGCATGCACCGGACCACGCTTGATATTTGGGGAAATCGAGGCGTATTTAGAGTATACTTCGGTCGTGTCCAAATTCATGGGCTGCTTCCTCCTGAGGCCGCATTTGTAGACCGATTACGTCACAGCGACGCGCCGAAGGCTGTCCAAATTCGTAGACTCCTCCGAATGCAGCCGACAAATGCGTCCTCCTTTTCCCCGAATTTGAAGGATGGGTCGGGTGTGTCCTTCGTGGCCCACCATATCCCAGAATTCATAGCGTGGCCCAGCCAAACTCCAGTTTCCAACAATGGCGGCCGCTACTAAAATCAAATCAAATCAAATCAATTTATTTATATAGCAGTTTTCACAGGATAAAAACCACAAAGTGCTTCACAGTAATATACTAAGTTTTAAAATTACTCTTACTAATTTTTCTCTCTCTGAAGTCGCCGAGAACGGCACAACTCCCGGCTTCATCATGTTCAGATCACCGCGGAGTTTCGCTGCTCGGGTTAAACGTAATATATAAGTCACTTAGACGACCTAAAAATGTTATTGTTGGGCTTTTTTCCGTGTTTTGTTTGTTCGTGAGTAAATCTGTTTGACTGAGATCAAAGTTATTAGATTAGATAAAATAAAACTTTATTAATCCCCCGGGTGTGTTCCTCTGGGATTTTCACACAGCTGAATAAACGTCAAACAGAAAACTGATTAAACAGACGTGTGAGACGGTCGAGAGTTTACTCCAGTGTCCTATTATATTTTAGACAGCAAGGAGCAGACGGCCGAGTTTATTGAACTCCACCGAGACAGCGGTGACGCTAATCTGAAGGCTGGACCGTCCAATTTCCCCAGCCGTTTACTTCCGGCCTACCCGACCTTCTGAGGACCCGGCCCACGTAGACCGCGAAGGCCGGGTCCTTCGAATTGGGACAGCCATCGTCGTGTGGCGGTGACGTAATCGCACTCAAAATGCGTACTTCAAGCGTGCGGTCTCTGAATTGGGACACAGCCTAATACATGTGATGAGAAGCCAGAGCAACATCAGTGTGAATGCGCCACAGGTGTGCATTGAGGGCGGGCTCAGAGGCGGGGAAGCAAAGTCCAGTTCCAGTGAAATTCTTGTGTGCGAGCCCCACAAGCAACAGAGATGTGCAAACACAACAACACAAACGAGCAAAAATAATAAAATATATAAAATATACAGAGTTGAATATGTGCAAAACAAGTGGCATTTATATACAGTGTGGAGTGCATAATGTTGAAGTTCCAGTAGTGAAGCTGAGGTGTCTATGACGTGTTCAGCAGTCTGATGGCCTGATGGAAAAAGCTGTCTCTCAGTCTGCTGGTACGGGACCGGATGCTGCAGAACCTCCTTCCTGATGGAAGTAGTCTGAACAGTTTATGGCTGGGGTGACTGGAGTCCTTGATGATCCTCCCCGCTTTCCTCAGGCACCGCTTCCTGTAGATGTCTTGGAGGGAGGGAAGCTCACCTCCAATTATCCGTTCAGAGCACCGCACTACTCGCTGGAGAGCTTTGCAGTTGTAGGCGGTGCTGTTGCCATACCAGGTGGTGATGCATCCAGTGAGGATGCTCTCAATGGCACAGTGATAGAAGGTCCTGAGGATGCGGGGGCTCATGCCGAATCTTTTCAGTCTCCTGAGAAAGAAGAGGCGCTGCTGCGCCTTCTTCACTGTTTTGTTTTGTATTTTCAGTCTCCTGAGAAAGAAGAGGCGCTGCTGCGCCTTCTTCACTGTTTTGTTTGTGTGTACTGACCACGTAAGATCCTCAGCCAGATGTACT